>NC_090615.1:8127000-8134111 GCF_004359215.1 Bremia lactucae | reverse complement strand
AACGAGAGGCACCACTCACATCTGAAGCAGTGTGAAGTGGACTTGTACTGAAACAGTACAAGTCGCAGTGCCCCGGTACATACACGCTCCCTTTCCTCTTGCGACGCCTCCCTGGGTCTGTATTGACCTCTACATTCCCTCCTTGGGCGTCGACTCTTTTGCGATCGGCATCTCACCTCGGTTGCTGTCGACCTTTTTCGGCAGCATTCCCATCGACTATTGGCTCCTACGTAATCGTTTGGTATTTAGAGAATTGAGGAGAAAATAGAAATGTTTTTTACTACGAAAAAACTTTCCTTACTGAATGCCTGGGTGAACTCACAATTAACCATCATAACACTCACACTTGTGCACTTACAGAGAACGGACAATATATAACGATTTCTAGCAGTAGCTCATCTAAACCAATATTGAATATTGATGTCAGCAGATAAAAGATTGTTAAGTAGGAACTTAATATGTTATTACAATTTTACTTTTTATATACTAAAGCCTCAGTATCGACCTCTAGTAGCTAAAATCTCTAAGCTACTTCTAACCTTCCTTTGCACGTCAGTGTACGCGAAGTAATCGAGGCACCGCACCTTCACTGTTATCAGTCCTAGCGAAAGGTGCCCCGTTACAGGATTGGCCTAAATTATAACATAACGCCGTATTTTAATGAGATGTGAGCCAGCTGAAATTTCTCTTGCTTCGGCTGTTTTGCATGGCATGTTGTAATTCTTTTAATATTTAGTGGTGGCTAAACATAAGTTTATATGCAAGGCATGCTTCCTTGTATTTATAGCTGTTAGCATGCCATTTAAAACTGTTCTTTTCCGTGCAAAAGCTGCGCACTGAACTCCAGCATTTATTTTGAAATTATACCGTAATCTTCAAAATAGCCAAGACAATTCGCCTTTTCTCTACTACGAGTCTATTTATATTTTCTTTTTTGCCAGTGGTCACTTATCTGTCGTAACTTTTATCCAATCCACAAAGCTTCAGCTGAGTGGAGCGCACAGGGTGTTTGTTCATTGTCCTATTCGCCAAAGAGTCATCATGGGTCGTCGTCCTGCGAAGTGCTACCGTTTCCAGAACAAGAAGCCTTTCATCAAATCGCGCTTCTGCCGTGGAGTACCTGACCCCAAAATTCGCATTTACGACGTGGGAAATAAGAAGGCGTCAGTGGACGCGTTTCCATACGTAGCTCATTTAGTGTCGGACGAGAAGGAGCAACTGTCGTCGGAGGCTCTCGAGGCTGCTCGAATTGCTGCTAATCGATACCTAACCAAGTTTTGCGGCAAGGACAACTTTCACATGCGTATCCGCTGCCACCCATTCCAAGTGCTTCGTATCAATAAAATGCTTTCGTGCGCTGGTGCCGACCGACTGCAGACTGGTATGCGTCACGCTTACGGCAAGCCTGCCGGTGTAGCCGCCCGCGTGGCCATTGGCCAGCCCATTATTTCAGTGCGCTCCAAAGACTCGTTTGGGCCTTCTGTCGTTGAAGCATTACGTCGCGCCAAGTTTAAATTCCCAGGTCGTCAAAAAGTACTAGGCTCGAAGAAGTGGGGCTTCACTAAGTACGAGCGTGAAGTGTACGCCGAGATGCGCGCCAGTGGATCGCTCAGCGTTGATGGAAACCACGAGAAGTACTGCCCTAACCATGGCCCACTTAAGCTGTAAGGATGTTGCTGAATGCAAGGTGCCTTAAGCAATTAAGCTATAAATTACGACTTTGTTTGGCATTATTATTTTTCTTTTTTATTAGTCTATACAAGTTAATGTTATGCCTTAATTGCCATGTTCCACAGCCTCGGAAGAGGGTTCCTCAAAACCAACTAGCTGACCAATGTCTTTGTGTACCAGCGCCATGGCCTTGAAGATTGTGCCCATCTGCTCCGCATTTACAAGTCGCTCGTACGACGAAAATAGCTCCTGCTGCGTCTTCTCAGATTCGGTATTTTGCAGCAGCATAGCTAAGCGGTGCTCAATACCCATGTTCTTTAAAAATGTGCCTTGGCCAACAGGTCCCACGCTTTTGACCTTAGAATCGGTAGTAGAAAATCGTTTAAGGGTAGCAAAATCCACGTCGGCACTTAAGTCAACGTCACCAGGCTCACGCAAAACACTTACAAACTCGTGTTTTTTTATGCCACGCAGACTGAGCTCTGACGGATGATCGTTGCCGTAATCTACGATTAACGCCGCACCACCAGAGTACGAAATGCGCTTAGCCATGTCCTGCACAAGCGCGATGCTTCCTGGTGAAATCTCAATGTTGTCGCCTATTTGAGCCAGTGCTGAGCGAACAGGTGTGCTAGTCACGTCTGCAACGTCTAAGCGTCCCGTCTCGTGCATTGCCATTTTTGAGATCTGCTTTAGATCGTCAATGCCGGAGATTTGCGTCTCAGCCACATGCAACGAAGCTGCCGACGGGTCAAATAGCTTCTCACGTCCGATAAACACGCGTGTCGCCGGCGTTGGACCAGGCGACAAGACGAAGCGAAAGTGGTCGCCACCATCCTCAAAGTCAATATCCACGAGTCGTTCGCACCAGCCGCTGTCAAAAATTAGAGCTCGAAGTCAAAGCGCTAATTCTTAACAAATCTTGTCTGCTGGAGGTGGCATGAAAACGTACCGCTTAGTATACTCGAACTGATGCACTGGCAAAGCATCAAAAAGTTCCTGCGCAATGATTAAACTCGGTCCATGCGGTACATTTGCAAAGTCCGTGTGCCACCGAGCGGTGGGTCCATTATCAGGCAGCTGCATTGTGTGCTCAGGCGCCTTTTTGTCTAGAATTGGCTCACATTTAAGCGTCTCTTGCTGAATTCTTTGCATTGCTGGACAGACCATTTTCAATAATGTAAGAGCTTGTTAACAATATATCTCCATAGCTATTACCTGGACTAATATCTACCAAGTGAAGCTCAATTGCGGCGTAAAACGTTGGAAACGACTTGGAAGCTCGCAAGAAATCACACATAAGAGAGCCTCGACCGGGGCCCAATTCTACAATCTTTACGTGGCTGGGCATCCCCATTTGCTGCCATGTTGCAATACACCATATGGCAACAAGTTCACCAAACATTTGGCTAATCTCGGGAGCTGTGGTAAAGTCTCCCTCACTGCCAAAAACATCCTTCTTCATGTAGTAGCCGTAATCTGGGTGACACAGCGCCCGCGTCATATACTCAGCTACCGTAAGCGGACCCTTGACTTCAATCATCGAGCGCAATACGTGCACTAGTACATTCTCCTTGCTCTTTCCCTTTGGAAGTTCAACAGGCGTACTGCCGGTCAGCGCCCCGCCAGTCCTCTTAAGTGAGGAGCGGTCCACCTGAACAGATAAATATTTGATTTTATCGTCGCTTGTTTGTTGATTCCATGGTGCAATTCGCTCATCAGATTTGTCAGCCCTTGCCTCGCCGGATGTTGCTAAGCTCGAAGCTAATGCACACGTACGCACGCGAAACGATTTAGCAACTACCAAGCGACGAGTCGACACTTGCCACATGTCACTAAACTTGCGATCGCTTTTGAAATCAATTAGTTGGTCGACAAATACAATCTACAGAAGCCACTCTGTTTTATTTGTTCTTTACTTTCTAGCAAAGGCAAGGGAAAATCTTCCAAAAAAAATATCACATATATTTAACTAAATCACCAGAGAATAATGATAGCTTCGGTCTGACACCCGCTTCAATAAATGAGCAAATATTCGAAGCCACAACCTCCGCAGAAGCGTTAGCAGAATTTGTCAGATTCTTGGTATTTCAGTCTCTTATATTGTAGCGGGGTGTACCGTTGAATAATAGTATTCTTTACGAGGAATAATCAAAACTATTTCCTATGAGAGAAAATAAAAAACGACATATAAATTGTTAACTTTAATTAATTTTGACTTAATTGTTACTGTTGAGACAGCAGCAGTTGCATTGTAGGCGGGCACGTCTTAATGCGGCCACGCTCTACTTAAGCACACACCCTAGCCAGCGAGGAAGCGGTTCGACCGTCTACTCTCGCGTGCATTGAGGTAATTGTGGTGAGCGCCTAAGCGACCTCCCTCAACGCAATAAGTACTCTGGTATACGTGTCGTCACGGGAGCGGTGATCAGACTCATCGTGAGCAGTAACCAAGTAAGAAGTAGTTTTCAAAATGATTTATATCTAATCATATTGATTATTTTTACCTATTTTAACCACTCATAAAATGTCATCTCTGTAGATAACACTAATATTTATTGCGAGCGTATCTTTTTAGATACCTCGCGTAACAGATGCTCTAGCCGTCATCACGGATGACGCTAGGCGTCGTCCCTCCTAATATGAATGCACCTATATGCATCACATACGCAAGGGTTGGTTTTCGCAAATGTGAACCACACCCGAGTGCTGGGTCTAATTAGGTTATTTAAGTAAATGACTATCCTCTTAAATACACCAAGTGTACTTAACGGGGACTGTGTCACATTAGGGCAACTTTAGCCCATTACACCATCCCATCTTAATTAACGAAATTTACATTTTAAATTCGTCAAAGAGGAGCGAGGATCTGCGAGCAGCTTTACGCGCCGCTAGTTCTCTCAATCACTTTAGCGACCTGTGTTCACATACACGGCGCCAAAGATGCCACCTAAAAGGGGCAATGTTGGTGGGTCGTCTGCTAAGACGCCCACTCAACCTCGCACTAAGCGCATGCGCCGGTTAACTCGCCGGCCGCGTCCAACGCCTTAGTCGAAACGTCGACAACTACTGCTGCTGTCGCGTAAACAGGGCTTAAGGATCCCTCTCACTTTAACAGTGAGGATGCTGATGCGTCGCTCATTGTCGACTACAATGAGTCGACACCGTTACCGTCACCTCATAGTAGTGATGCGGACAACGAGCTAATGAGGAAGGATGATGGCGCATTGTTGCCCATTCAAACTTCTCTCAATGCTCACAAAATGGAGACAGCAACATTTACGAATACTGTCTCGTCGTCTGCGCTGGATAGCGCAGCGACCATTGATGAGAGCACTGTCCATAAAGGCGCAGCAGCTTCTCCGTTGGGTATAACCACAACACCTTATGCTTAGACCCATAATTTATATGGTTCTGACATAGAGGTTTTCGGACCTAAAGCTCCGCCGACGACTCGTGAACGTGCTCAGTCGGTGTCACAAACTAGTCGTTTTGAACGTGGCTATGTGACGGGTGGATAACCACTGATGCCCCCTCCATTTAAATGGCCTCGTTTAGACGGGCCAAGAGCGTCGCTCCTAGAGCGCGCTCTTCTAGACGCACATAAACATTATGGCGTCTTTAAGTCATGGAGGGCTTAGGGAAAAACGCTTGGGCTATTAACTCGATACCGGTCGTGTTGCTTTTGAATGAAACGCCCGACCAATACGAGGCGGAATGCTTGTGCCGCATTCACCCGCATTCCGATGCGATGAACAGCGGTCGTAGCGAATTAATTTTGATCGCTTGCTGTAAAAGAAATCACCGGCGGTACTGTACCCCTGTTTCTTCTCACAACGCTGCTTCTGCTAGTCCATTTGAGACTAGCGAAGAGGCCTCAGCTGGTGCTCCATTTCATAGGCAGCCACCAGCCGGGCACATCAACACGTAGGGTACCGATCGGTTCCCAAAAGTCAAAACTCTTCGGGTAACGTTTTCATTGGACGAGGATCTGATACCTTTGTTTCACGGAGCGGTGAGCAAGCAACCTTCCAACAAGGAAGCGTTGATTCCCACCCGCGCGCATCCATCAGTGCAGGCAGCGCCCGATAGGAGTTGCAATCTCTCCCACTCACTCGCAGCTGCCTTACCTTCGCCCGTTCAGTCATGGGCGTTCCGCGCAGCTGATCGACGTATTGCGGATCTTGAGGGTCAAGTCTCGCGACTGACCTCGGATCTTTTTAATGTCCGAGCGAAGGCTCGTTAGGGTTATGAACGCCTGAAGTCTCGCTTGGACCTCTTTGAGAGGATAATGCAGAGGGATCCGCGTTACTCCGTGATGCCCCTCGCTCTACAAGTCCTGTATGTGGTGGGAGGATTCGGTCCGATAGCTTTTCGCCTTCACCGTCCCCCTCACCCGACCGACGCACGACTCACAGTCGGCGTCACCATCGGTCTCCTTAGACGGATGGGAATATGTGACCTCATTTGGGTCTACATACCATTTCAGACGACCCACGTAAGATACGCATATACTGGGAAAGGGTGAGCCTATAATTTAGGTCTCTAACCTCTTCTACCACCGTGAAGGGCCCAATGAAACGCGGCAACAACTTCGTAGTTTCTCTAGGTAGTACACAAATTGCATTCTTAGGTAGGTAGCAGTACTTAATAGTACTTTTTCACCCAATCTAAAGCATTAAAAATTTTGCGACCATTTCGGTCCGCATATTCATTTGCTTGTCCTATGCGCTTGCCATTGCGTCACGGACTTTACGTGTGATGGCTAATCGCTCATCCACAATGCGTTGAGCCTCGCTCACGCTTTTAGCATCAAACTCGCCTATGATACCGCCGAGAGGTCGGTCAGAAGGCGTAGTTTTATTGACCACTGCTAACCTGGCAGGGTCACAGGGCAAGTTTCTGTCTTTGAGATGATACCCTCATGGGTCATCGTCATATTGGCGAAACTATGTCCCTCTTTCGCACCGAGCATAGTGAAAGGCCCTCTCTCACTAAGACTCGAGCTGCGCACAAACGAGACTGGCGTCCGAGGATGGCGCAGTCCGTTAATATAAAGCGGTGTCTCACCCGTACTGGCGTGGATACTGTTATTTATAGCGAACTCCACAAAGGGCAATTGCTTGCTCCACTCTTTGGGAGTTGCTATAGTGCGTAAGACATCCGCCACGACCCGATTGGTACGTTCTGTTTGGCCATCGGTCTGGTGATGATCTGCGGTCGAAATGTGGAGCTTGTTACCTAGCAGCTTGAACACATGTCGCCAAAAACCAGACGTAAAACGTGGATCCCAGTCCGATACTATAGACTCGGGCATCCCGTGTAGTCCGTATACATGATCCAGGAACAAGAGAGCTGCCTCCTTACCTGTGATCGATGTCTTACATGGTGCTAAATGCACCATCTTGCTCAGTCTGTCTACAAAGACGACGAGCCCCGT
>NC_090615.1:8121947-8125433 GCF_004359215.1 Bremia lactucae | reverse complement strand
TAAGCATGAACCACGCGCCATCCACCTGTGGCTTTACGCACACAAAAGGTCGGGCTGCAGTGAGGCGATTTGCTCTCACGCACATGTCCCGCCTTGGCTCGCTTGTCGAAGAACTCATCGATATAATCGACTTGTTCTTTCGGCAACGGCCATTGCCTGGTCACACAATACTTGGTGCCAGGTTCGAGGTCTATTTCGTGCTCGATGCCCCTATCTGCTGGTAGGCGGCCCGGCACTTCTTCTGGGAACACATCGCGATGTTTCCAGAGAACCCCAAACAACGGACTGTCCCTCAAGGCATCCCAGCCTTGAAAAGCGAACCGCTTCTTTTTGTCCGTTTCTAGGACGCTCTCGTCCATTGTGGACGACGAGCAACAGCCACCAAGTTCTTTTCTGGAACTGGTGTGACTATTTCGTGGATCTTTTCTTCCTTTAATTCGGCAAGGAACAGATCCCACGACATCTCCGGATTTACTATCTCCTCGGTAGATTTAAAGACTTGCCGAAGCACCTTAACTGAGGATGCCTCCGCAATTTCGTCTTTGACGGCCTCGAACACCTCGTTCGAAGGCCCGCCCTCTTTATTAGAGACTGATCCAAAGGTCACTCGTTTAGACGTGCCTTTGATCGTCAATCTGTCAAATACTCGTTCTTCGAATCACCACGACCTTTTTCTGGAAAGCGGGTGCCGTTGCACTCCTGGCTAACGCACCCCTTCCAACCGCACGTCAAATTCAGAGTTCATCTGCTCGGCTCTAAGCCGTTTATCATATATACAGATCACGCGTCATTACGCACGGCGACAAAGTCGCCCCAGCTCTTACAGAGAATGGCCCGATGGCTATCCGTTTTCGCGGAATACAACTTCGAAGTGACTTATAATCCTGGCAAGCAGAATGCTTTGGCCGATGCGTTCTCACGCAGGCCGGATTATGAGCTCTCTCATTTAACGACGATCATGCCGCCTATTCCTGAATGAATCCGTTCGGCTTACGCCAAGGATGAACAGTGTGTAGCTCTGCTACGAGCTTTAAAGAACTCTGAAATTGGTATTAAATTGTCGGCACGTTTGCGTACACGTTTACATCGATTTCCTATCGATAACGACCTGTTGCTTTTTTGCACAGAAATCGTGGACCCTCCGCGTGTCATTGTACCTCATGATGAGGATTTGAAGTACCGAATCCTCTATGAGGCACACGATACTGTCCTTCACGGTCATCTCGGTAGAGAAAAGACCTACGGCTCTATAAGCTAGATTAGTGGCCCAAACTTTATGAAAGGGTCAGCACATATGTTCGCACATGCGAAGCTTGCCAACGGGTTAAACCCTCGGCGCATGCTGCTTCGCCACTGGCGAGCCCTTCATAGGTTGCTTGGAGTCCATTAGTATGGCTTTTGTTTTTGGTCTACCGAAAGATTCAGCCGGTCACTCTGGCATAGTGGTCTTTGTTGACCGATTGAGCAAAATGGCTCATTAGCGGCTGTGCCGGATTCCATTGATGGAGAAGGTATATCTAAGCTTTTCATCGATCGCGTGTTTTGACAACATGGTTTGCCAGTGGCAATTGTCTCTGATCGGGACCCCCGTTTCACGGGTAAATTTTGGAAAACAATATTCCGAGAACTTGGCACTAGTTTGGGTATGTCCACTGCGGACCATCCGCAGACCGATGGTCAAACTGAACGTGTTTATCGCGTCATTGAAGACGTTTTACGCAGCGTGTAATTTCAGACACCAAAGCGCTGGAGCTCAATGCTCCCAGTGGTGAAGTTTGCGTTAAATAACGCTGTTCATGCCTCTACAGGCTATGCTCCGTTCTATGTAAACGGTCTTATCCACCCACGCGTTCCATTACCGATACCACTGCGTAGTTCAGGGCTTGGTGGGGGAGAATTAGCCGATAGGCTTGCTGATATCAGTCCTGTTACCGTTCGGAAACAAGTAAGCGAGTTTCTCGCGACGCGATTTAGTGTCTTAAGACATGTAAGGGATACGATGGCTGATAGATAGCCAGGATAGACAAAAAGAACAAGCAGATGCCAAAGACAGAAGCTGTATTAATTTTTATCTGGTCGGAGACCGAGTTTTACCAGTCGCTAAAAATCTACCTACCTACTTGGTTTTCGCGGTCTTCAAGACCAAATTGCGCCCGCGCTTTATTGGACCATTTACGGTTGTGGCCAAGAAGGGCCTAGCTTATAGGCTAAACCTTCCTAGCAAGCTGCGTACACACCCAGTGTCTTATGTTGGCTTGCTTAAGCCATATCGGGACCCTTCCCACGTGGACTTGAAGGCGCTTGTGCTGAGACAGGCGGTCGTGCCGCAGATTGCTGCATCCTCACCAGGATGTCTAGCTGGCCCTCTAAACGAAAATGGTGACGCTCCAGCAGCGCAAAACAGTTCTGAACCGCCTCAAAGGAGCTCTTAACCCGAGCAAGGACCTCATGAAGAAGTTGCACCTCATGCTGTAGAGCATCAAATGCTTTCGCCGAAATTTCGGCCCCCTCCCGCGCTGCTTTATGCCGGGGGAACCTTCAATTTCATGTGGAGAAAGTTTTAGGGCGACGTCGTCGTGAGGATCAATACCAGTATCTGGTGAAGTCGCTAGGGTACCCCTCTTCTGAAAACGCTAGGGAGTTCGAGGTACCTCTTCGGCAAGATTGCCCGTACGCCGTTGACGTTTTTGAGCGCCAAGCTCAGGATCAACTCGCGTCAAACGACGCTTCCTACCACTAGACGTGGGATTAGGTGGATCTATAGCCTGACAGCGGCTTCGAATGATGGTTGTACGATCAGCCGAAGCACTGAAATATCGGCTAGACCTTTCTTCGCTTTGTGGCATAAATGCAGAAATTAACTGGCCTTTGGCCTTAAGATTGGCGAAATCGAAGCGAAGCTTCCGTTCCAAACGAACATTTACTACCCGCAGACTCTCTGATATTCCAGGTATTACGAAGTCGGCGGGCTCGGTGGACCCAGTTCTCAAATGAGACTTCGTTTTCACTCCTTGTTTCGTTTGGAAGAAAAACGATCGGAATTTCTTTCATGGAGGTAACCGAAGCCCACAAGCTTGATCACGTAAACGCGTCAGATACTGACTTCGCGTCATTACCTTTGGCGTAAGGTATCGCTCATGAGGAGCGTCGCGAGCAGCAATCTCCTCCGGCGTCCTCGCCGGGTCACCGGAGATCCAGATGACCAAGGTGTGACCCGCTATCTCTTTGAGACGCTCGTCCGCACTAAGCGGAGTGAATCTATATATCATATGAGCTTTAGCTTTCGCTATCTCGGTAGCCCGATGGCGAGCTTTTTTTCTCTATGAGGATTACCCGCTCTTTCCTTCATCGAGCGGATTCGTAATGATGTTGGACTCAGCGTCCCGTGTCCTGCTCAATGCAGTTAAGACATCAGCGGCACCACGTATTGGGAACGGATTCGGGGCCCGCCGACGTTCATCCGGAGGAGAAGGCGTGAAAGAACGA
>NC_090615.1:8117028-8121847 GCF_004359215.1 Bremia lactucae | reverse complement strand
CTGTTTCTGCCAATGCTACAAGCACTGGTCTTAGTCCAGCATGTTAAGTGCTTACTGAGCCTGGGATTTAAATTGAGAACTAAATGCATTCAAGCTTGTGATCTCAGTTACCTCTGTGTCCGTTACTTTCAGCTTCTTCTGCTTCTGTTTCGTATAGTTAGTTACTCGTCCGATTTGATGATCGCGTATGAATCGTGCTTGTACAGCATCACGAGTCGTTCTCCTTTAACATCCTTTCCGAGTGGTCATACTTACCTTGAGAGCATCACAAGTCCGCGGAGCTAACTAACTCGCAGCGATGGGAGGGTCTTGGTCAGTATGTCCGCACGCATACTCTTAGCTTCGCAGCACTGCACCTTGAGCAAATTCCTTTTTTAAATTTCAGACACTTGAATCGCACATCGATTTGCTTTGCTCGACCGAACGTGCTCTCGCTCTTGATCTGAGCGATGGCTGCATGATTGCGATGTGCAATACTGAAACAGGACGCCAATACCCATTAGCAGTTCAATGATACCCATAATTTCAGCAGCAGTTTGTGAAGAAGTCACAAATTCTGCTTCCATCGTTGATATGATGACACACATCTCCTTTTTGCATAGCCATTCCACCACCATTCCGGCCACCATCATCACACCACCGCTGACCGACTTCCGGTTAGTTTTGCTTGCGGCGTGGTCGGCGTCACTGTATGCTTCGACCAGCACGCCGTCGTCCTTAATTGCGTCCTTTTCTTCGTGCATAATGAAGTTTTCGAGTGGGACTCGAAAACTTCATTCTGCCCTTCAAACACTTGGCTAGCTTCTTTGCCAGACGCCGGTCATCTTCATTTGGCGCGTGGGAACGCCAAGTCACTGGGTTTACCGCAAATACGATGTCTGGGCGTGTGCACCGGGCGATCCACAGCAAACTCTCCACCAGCGACTCAAACATCTGCACAGTTGGTCTTTGTGGTGTTCTTGCTCCCCTTGCCTTATGCGTAAGTCAAACGATTTGGCCGAGATCGGTCAGTCAACCGAATCCCTGAGCCCGGAGCCCGCCGAGTCGGTCATACGTACGACAGCATCGTAGGCAAGATGACCAAGCCTTCTGTGCAGCTCCAGCAGTGTTGTATCAGTAACAGCTTCATCTATTTCATCGTAAGTTTATTGCACGGCTGAGCTGATCACTCGAACGAGTGCATCTTTCGTGTTCTTGCCCATGACATCGATAGTCAGGATCTCTAGGATATACAACGTGAAGAAGCGCTTTGCAAATATTTTATTTAGAGAAAAACTGTTTCATATCTCTGTACTCGTAGATGAAGATTCCAAAGTCTCGCGACCTGGACTAGCCCTGCTTTACCAAATACACGGGTAAGGAGACATACCAAGGCGTGGGTGCCGACTTCAAGTCAAGGCGTTCGCGTTTCCTTTAACGACTCGGTGCAGCCCAGCTGATGAGCGGAGGTGATTGGACGGAAAAAATTTAAGTTCTTACGCCGAGTGGTAAGCTGGATGGAGCGGCAATCAGCTATTACGAGAAGTTGCTGCCAGTGTGGTCGCCGGTGTCGAACATACTCGAACACGTCATGAACAGCATGATAATTCTATACAAGACACCTTTCCATCTACAAAAGTAATTGAGCTGATGATAAGCGATAAAAATCAAAAACAAGACACAACCAGTACCTTGTGTACGTGGCAGAGCGGTCGGGTAACTCGGAGCAGAGTAAGCTGGAATCCGTATGCACGTCGGCGCCCTCGCACTTTCAGACCGCGATGTAACTCGCTCATCTTGTGTAAGCCACTGAGCTTGTTGCATTCGCTATTGATTTCGAGATCAGCATCAAGAAGACGAAAAGCGGAAGGGGGGACCAAGCTGTTCGCTCAAGCAGCGTGCTAGGAGGTCGTAACCCCAGCGGTGGACGAAACGATTAAAGTGGGCTCGGGAACAAATATGTTGCACGAGTTCGAGGGTGCTGATTCCCGTGCATGGAGAGGCTGGATGTATTAACGCCAACTTCCCGAAAAGGTTGCGCAAGCCATCGGGACCGGTACGAAAGTTGGCTCCGACGCGTGGATCCTGGACAGCAGTTAGAGCAGGCAACTCGTGATAGTGCGAGGATGTCGAAGAACATGAAGAATTGTGATCATTCATGTCGCGCGGCGCACGATAGTCCGAGTGACTTAGGTGAGATCGGCTGAGCTGAAGACAGCGATCAACGGAATCAAGGTTATCGTGGATCTTGCTGTGGTCTACTACGCTGAAACCTTGCTGACAACATAACGATCTAGGGTTTATTGGAGTTACGTGGTTCTCTTGCGAGTAGGCAATTAAATTTATGTGGTGCGCCAAGAGGATAAATGAAGATGTTCGAGGTCTTTCGCCGCAACAATGTACCCATGATCTTCACGTGGCGCGAATGCGACGATCTCGGCGGCTGATGCTGGTTCACTTGTTGCGGTGGCTGGCTAGGCGGCAGCTAGCATGGCGTCACAGGCGGCACGGCACTCTGCATGGACTCATCGAGTGAGCCCCTTCTCATCCAACGGTCCCGCGCTCTGATGAAGTCGGTGAGCGCGCGTGAACCATTGAACAAGTGGCGTCGGCGCAGTTTCGGCACGGTGACTCAGCTGATCTTGCATAACCTATAAAATGCTTACTGAGTCTAAGATCGTAAATGAGAACCAAATGTATATGAGCTTGTGATCTATTACATCTGTGTCCGCTGCTTCCAGTTTCCATTGCGAAGGTTTCTTATAGTAGGTCGTCCGTTTCAATGATCGCGTACCATTATCATTTGCGTCTTTTCAACATCACGAGTCGTACTCCTTCCACACAGCTCGCTACCGGCTAGGCAAAAAAAATAACTGCCTAGTCAGGAAGCTGACTGAAACTATCGGAGTGGAGAAAAGCCGAGTAATGGCGTCCCCACTAGCGCAACACTAGTGGCGATCGCTCTGGTGCATCAATCTTAGCTGCCTCAACGGCGTCAATTAATTCCATGACCAACATGTGATATTTCCCCGCAATCTCAACCACGTGCCGATTGCGAGTTACCGTAATCGGACAAAACTTTCGACAAATCCACTCGAGTGATGGACCCGCGAGCTCCTGCACCACGTAAATATCTTGTTGTAAAAAGTTTGACGCCGTTCCTATAGTGTCACTCCTCCCTACGTGTCGTCATTCACGACTGACGTGATCCATCTTTTAAGGCTCACCGTAAGAATTTCCAACGCACCAACCGGCCCTGACAGCTCATCATACATCGCCGCCTGTATCACTGCACGGCCATACAATTCCCTGTGGCATGTGTTACGACCGACCGGATAACTATTTGGCATTATAACTCGGCCATATTGGCCGGAACTGTAGCCGAGCGAGCGCCTTGATGAAGCGGAGGATTTTGCTTGCCTCTTGCATCGAGGGTGACTTCCGAAAAGTTTGGCGCTCCTGACGTCTGTGCGTCATGAGATTGGACCAGTTGCGGACGGCTCTGGACCACTCGCTTTGCCAGTAGACTGTCGGGCTTGTTCCTCTGCCGTGAAAGAGGACTTTGTGGCGACACGACCCTCCTGTTGTACCTTCGTATGACACTCGTCCGTCGAGCCTTCACATACGGCTTCAGACGCTGTTCTGCCCCCCTGGGTGCGTCTGCTTCCGATATGTCTCCAGCAGAACCTGTTATGCCCCTGAACTGACTGCCCGAGTGGTAGACAAAGCAGATATTGATCACCAAGTAGATTTTTACAACTTCTTACGGAACTTAATAATAGCTGTAATTCATGCGATAAATACAGCTATTATTAAGTTCCGTAAGGATTGTAAATTCAAGGGAGCTCTTTACGATGTGTAGTAAACTATCGACGGTTTCTAACGCAAATTTTTCTGTTTTTTAAACAACAAACGTCCACTGTGGATCCGGGCATGGCGTAATACACCAGCAAAATGCCGCCCGGTTGCATGGTGCAAGCAAGAGACTCACGTGGCAACAGCTGATGAAGCTTAGCTCTACAGTTGGAACGGGCTCGATAATGGGGCAAGCACTCGATCCCGCCAACCTCCAATGTCCATTTGGAGCAACGGGCCTTCTAACTCATGCGGCGTAGCCATTTTGCTCACACCGTCAGCGAAAGTGACAGCAGCGACGTGGATCGATGGCATAGGCGGGCCATAGGTATTACTGTGCACGACGTTCCTATTTTAAAAATTTATGCGCTAAACGTCAGAGGGGAGCGGAATGGTTTAAAGTGGGTGCCTACTGATTCAAGTATTTTCTGATGGGCGAATATAACAGCGTGCAGAGCCCCCCCCCTCTAATCGGTTCATGAAACCTGAGAGGCTCGCTCTAGGCCATAGGTTTGAATCTTATGAGCTCAGCAACGCCAGGCTTTGGAGGAACTACGCGGAAAGGAAGGGGAGAAGAACATGACTGATCACTTACGTATTGGAACAAAGAGCGGGTGAGCAGGATAGACCGTCTTGTATGTGCTGCAAGACTGGACTTCACGCGTTGCTTGGGTTT
Organism: Bremia lactucae; assembly: GCF_004359215.1. Lineage (NCBI taxonomy): Eukaryota > Oomycota > Peronosporomycetes > Peronosporales > Peronosporaceae > Bremia > Bremia lactucae. The sequence goes on along the minus strand of NC_090615.1, from coordinate 8,117,337 downwards.
TCACGACCCCTTCGCCCCAATACTCCGGTCATTAACAAGCGGAGTTCTGTTTACAAGCATCAAAGGCTATTTGCTCGTTCCGACAACGGCTGTTCCCAGCTTACTCCACCTCAAGAAACCAGCCGAACCGGGTCCGAGACGAGTTGTTAAGGGCAATGGAGAAATGGGGGTAGGATACTCACCGACTGTGGCGACGTGGGATGCGGTTATCGCGGAGGGCACATCGGCCGCCTTGGACGAGATGCAGGAGAACCACCTCGTCAATTAGGTGCGCGGTTAGAGCGACCAGCCGTGCAGCTGCGCTGGACA
>NC_090615.1:8096914-8116928 GCF_004359215.1 Bremia lactucae | reverse complement strand
GTGAGCAAGTACATACGCTTGTAAATGGCGTAACTGGTAACATTGAGGGGGAAGTTAGCCTTGTGGCAATCCCCTCGTTACAAGCTCTTTTAGAGCTAGACAAAATGTCTATTGATGAGTGCGGTCGAGCGTTATAAGCTGGTGACTTATCTGAAATGGTGGTCATTCGACCTATGGTTGAGTTAAACTCATCGTCACTTCGACGAAGCTGTCCTGGATGACAAAAAGCTGCACTTAGTGCGCGAAATGGGTCATCGATCCTTAAAGATCCTACGGATCCCTTTTATTCCTTAATTAAAGAATTCCAAGATGTGGTTTCTAAAATAACCCACCATCTGTTTTACCTCCGGATAGAGGTGTTCGTCATGAAATTGACTTGGTTCCGGGAACCAAATACTGTGTCACAAGACAATGGCCTTTACCAAGGGAGCAGTGTGACGTCATTGATGATTTCTTCCGTGCTAAGCACGAGGCTGGAATGGTACGAAAAAGCAAATCTCCTCATTCGACACCGACATTTTGTGTTAAAAAGCCAAATGGTAAATGGCGCATTGTGCATGCTTGGTGGGATGTACAATGTACAGTGCATTGGACTTAGTCGATGGTTACTACCAGTTGCTCATGCGAGCTAGTGATATTCCGCTTACAGCGGTTAGCATCCCAAGCGGTATGTTATGGGAGTGGCTGGTCATGCCACAAGGGCTTTCCAACGCCCCGGCAACATTTAATCGTCTAGTGACGCAACTGTTTCGCCCTCATCGAGGTTATGCACAGACTTATTTCGATGACATTTTGTCCATAGTCGTGCGGAGCAGGGTCGGTCGGATATGGAAAACCATTTAGACCATTTGCGAGCAGTGCTCGAGTGCATGCGCACAAACAAATTGTATGCCAATGCATCTAAATGCATTTTTGGCGCAGACGAAATTCAATTTTTAGGATGCTTCATTGGAAAGCGAGGCCTTAGAGCGGATCCCACTAAGGTAAAAGCCATAGTAGATTGGCCGGTTCCTAAAAACCAACAGGATTTGCGTAAGTGGTTGGGTCTCGCCAATTATTTACACAAATATTGCGAAAATTACGCTGATATGGCTAGGCCGTTATCTAATCTCCTTTAAAAGGATACAGAATGGTGCTGGACTAGCACCGAAAATAATGCTTTTCGAGCAGTTAAGGATAGTCTTATCCATGCCCCGATTCTGGCACTGCCAAACCCAAATTGGCCTTTCGGTGTCGTCTGTGAAGCATCGGATTTTGCCATTGGCAGTGCTCTGTTACAAACAGATGTTGAGGGGCATGAACGTGTTATTGCGTTCGAGTCTAGACAGCTTAAAGCTGCGGAAAAGAACTACCCAGTTCATGACAAAGAGTTACTTGCTATGAAGTATGCTCTCATCAAATTCAGAGTTCATCTGCTCGGCTCTAAGCCGTTTGTGATTTATACAGATCACGCGTCATTACGCACGGCGACTATGTCGCCCCATCTCTCACAGAGAATGGTCAGATGGCTATCCTTTTTAGCGGAATACAACTTCGAGGTGAAGTATAAACCCGGCAAGCAAAATGCTGGCCGATGCGTTATCACGCAGGCCGGATTATGAGCTTTCTCATTTAGCGACTATCTCGTCACCTATTCCTGAATTAATCCGTTCGGCTTACGCCAAGGATGAACAGTGTGTAGCTCTGCTACGAGCCTTAAATAAATCGGATTCGGGTATTAAATGACCGGCACGTTTGCGTGCAAGGTTACATCGATTTTCTATCGAAAACAACCTGTTGCTTTATTGCACAGACATCGCGGACTCTACGGGTGTCGTTGTTCCTCATGATGAGGATTTGAAGTACCGGATCCTCTATGAGGCACGCGATACTGTCCTTGGTGGTCATCTCGGTAGAGAAAAGACCTACGGCTTTATCAGCCAGAGTTATTGGTGGCCAAACTTTATAAATGGGTCAGCACGTATGTTCGCACATGCGAAACGTGCCAACGGGTTAAACCCTCGGCACATGCTGCTGCGCCAGAGGCGAGTCTTCCCGTTCCCATCGGATGCTGAAAGTCCATTAGTATGAATTTTGTTTTTGGGCTACCGAAAAAATTAGCCGGTAACTCCGGTATAGTGGTCTTTGTTGACCGTTTGAGCAAAATGGCTAACTTAGCGGCCGTGCCTGATTTCATTGATGGAGAGTGTACAGCTAAGCTGTTTATCGATCGCGTATTTCGACAACACGGTTTGCCAGTGGCAATTGTCTCTGATCGGGATCCCCGTTTCACGGGCAAATTCTGGAAATCAATTTTCCGAGTGCTTGGCACCAGATTGGATATGTCCACTGCGGACCATCCGCAGACCGATGGTCAAACTGAACGTGTCAATCGCGTCATTGATGACGTTTTACGCAGCGTGTGTGCTCCGACACCAAAGCGCTGGAGCTCCTTCTCCCAGTTGTGGAATATGCGTTAAATAATGCTGTTCATGCCTCTACAGGCTATACTCCGTTCTATATAGACGGTCTTACCCACCTGCGCGTTCCACTAACGATACCATTGCGTGGTTCAGGGCTTGGTGGGGGAGAATTGGCCGATAGGCTTGCTGATATCTGCTCTGTTACCGTTCGGAAATAAGTAAGCGAGTTTCTCGCGACAAGATTTAGTGTCTTAAGACATGTAAGGGATACGATGGCTGATAGCCAAGACAAACAAAAAGAACAAGCAGATGCCAAAGGCAGAAGCTGTATAAATTCTTATATGGTCGGAGACCGAGTTTTACAAACGCTAAAAACCTACCTACCAACTTGGTTTCCGCGGTCTTCAAGACCAAATTGCGCCCGGTCGTGGCCAAGAAGGGCCTAGCTTATACGCTAAACCTCCCAGCAAGCTGCGTACACACCCAGTGTTTTACGTTGGCTTGCTTAAGCCATATCGGGACCCTTCCCACGTGGACTTGAAGGCGCTTGCGCCGAGACAGGCGGTCGTGCCGCAGATTGCTGCATCCTCACCAGGATGTCCAGCTGGCCCTATAAACGAGGCTGCTGACGCTCCAGCGTCAAAGGCGGTCCCGAACCGCCTCAAAAGAGCTCTCAACCCGAGCAAGAACCTCACGAAGAAGTTGCACCTCGTGCCGTAGAGCATCAAATGCTTCCGCCGAAAGTTCGGCCCCCTCCCGCGCTGCTTGATGCGCGGGGGAGCCTTCAGTTTCATGTGGAGAAACTTTTAAAGCGACGTCGTCATGAGGGTCAATACCAGTATCTGGTGAAGTGGCTAGGGTACTCCTCTTCTGAAAACTCTTGGGAGTTCGAAGTACCTCTTCGGCAAGATTGCCCGTACGCCGTTGACGTTTTTAAGCGCCAAGCTCAGGGTCAGCTCGCGTCAAACGACGCTTCCCACCACTAAACGTGGGATTGGGTGGATCTTTAGCCTCAGTGCGGCTTCGATCCTTGGTTGTACGGTCAACCGAAGCACTGAAATTTTGGCTAGGCCTTTCTTCGTTTTGTGGCATAAATGCCGTAACTGGCCTTTGGCCTTAAGCTCAGCAAAGTCGAAGCGAAGCTTCCGTTCCAAACGAACATCACCTCTACCCGCAGACTCTCTGATATTCCAGATATTACGGAGTTTGCGGGCTCGGTGAACCCATTTCTCAAATGAGACTTCGTTTTCAGTCCTTGTTTCGTTCGGAAACAAAACGATCGGAATTCCCTCATGGATGTCCCCGAAGCCCCACGGGCTTGATCACGTAAACGCGTCAGATACTGGCTTCGCGTCATTACCTTCGGCGTAAGGTATTGCTCATGAAGAGCGTCGCGAGCAGCGATCTCCTCCGGCGTCCTCGCTGGGTCAGCACAGATCCAGATGGCTAAGCTATGACCCGCTATCTCTTTGAGGCGCTCGTCCGCACTAAGCGGAGTGAATCTATATTCACTATGAGCCTTAGCTTTTCCGTATTTCGGCAGCTCGACGACGAGCTCTTTCCTCTATGAGGATTATCTGCTATTGCTCTTCATCGAGCGGATTCGTAATGATGTTGGACTCAGGGTCCCGTGTCCTGCTCAATGCAGTTAAGACATCAGCGGCACCATTTCTGGAAACGGATTCGGGGCTCGCCGACGTTCGTCCGGAGGAGAAGGCGTGAGCGAACGCCGCTCTTTTTCCTCCTCCTCTGATTGAGAGTGACTTTTAAAGTCCACCGTTCCCTCATCGTCGAGGAAGGTGCTCAGAGTCTGTGACTCACGCTTGATTGTCATTAGACAAAGGAATTGAAAACACAACCAAACGGTTAGCTGTTTAGGTTCCAACCTCAAAGATGAAATGTAGCGAATGTTGTCACTCGGTGTCAACAGTCTGATGGGGGGGGGGGTAATGGGGCACACATCGGTTGGAGAACCGTTGTTGTGGTACATTTTTTTAACCCTATTATCTAATTCTAAAATAGTTAGTTACTTAAATCCCATTTATTATGAGTAATAAATGTGGTCGCCGCCAGATATAAACTGGCGGCCAGAATCTATTCTAATTAGCTAGGGTAAGGTTTTTAGATTTAAATAATTAAATAAAGTTCAGTTCCCCTTTTGATCTTAAAGCGTTAAGTGCCTTCCTAATGCTTGCGCATTGGCTGTAAGAGATAGAAGCCTTTGTAAGGTATTTGCTCTTGGGCACTAGTTGCCACTTGGTTCTACGAACCCCTGAATCCCTTGAACTAGGATTCCCTAAGCTTTAATAGCTTGTACGACTCCCTGAAATGTTAAACCCATTAGTTCAATAGAACTAAGTGACTTTCTGAGTCTGAAAGTCTTCCTCTGACTTTAGGAGCGAGGCAGCTCCGCTACAATACTTTCGCTTAAGTAATTTCAGACTCCCAACTTATTAAGAAATTTTCTGGAAAGACTATGGTTTCCAGACAAAAAGTACTTAAAAATAGTACAGCATAGTACATACAGTTAGCCATATAGATAAGAAAACTCTTGTATCATTAATATAGACAACCTTTTATCTGAGCTGCAATGTGGTTGATTAATTCACTTGCCTTGCTCAATGGTGCGCCTCAAGTTGGTGATGGGTTATCATTGCTTACGCCTGTTGCACAGTGGCTGGGGCATGAGAGCGGTGAAAATTGTACTCGGGGGGAGTCATTTTGGCTGCTGCTGGATGGGCTGTTCGCGGGGAAGGGTGAGCCATTTGAAGCATGCGCAGCTGGTGAAATTACTACCGAAGATGATGCATTCCGTGCATGTGTACATACTTGTCTTGCGTGAATGCATTAAAAAGATATTGCGATGGTAATCGCATTGAAGCTCAAGTGGTTAGTATGTGGGCAGGCGTGCCACATCTTGGCGCGGGTTTCCCACAATGGAAAAGTTGAAACCGGTTACTGGCGTTTGGGGTTAACCAGGCTTCGCCCCACCGAGTTACGTTCTCCGCCATGTTTTTTATTGTTTCTAGGGCTTACATTAAAACTGATATAATTGTCACAACGGTTGTTTAAGACCAGGATAGAAGTATGATAAGTATATGATCCATACTGGGATTGGCCAATAATATTCATTGAGATGTGTTGAGCCATTGTTAAGTTACTAGAGTTAGGCTTAGGAGTAGCAAGCAGTTTGCAAACTAAGGACCTTAAACTAATTCACTTTAAGTGTTGCATCTTTGACTTGAAGTCGTTTTCGTCTAATTCTTCTTATTAAAAGGCTATGAGCCCAAGTTTGGACAACACGTTCAATATGGAGCGCTTCGACGGGTCGAATCACTTATTTTGGGTGTTTAAGATGAAGACGTACCCCATGTCCAAGGGTGTAACAGGGCAGTACTACTTTTAACATAACACTGATTACAGTTATAGGTGAGGTGCCTCGAAACTTCACGTACACAAAGGTACAGAGGAAGGTTTCTTATGAAGCTGAGGTCTTTAGCTTAAAAGTCTAGACTAAGGCTTTAGAATAGAGAAAAGTACAATTGTAATAATATATTTAGTTTCCTACGTAACGATCTTCTATCTACTACTGAACTTATTATCTTAATAGCAAACTAAGTTTGGCGCCTCCTTCCGCATTGCACAATCGTGTCTTTTATCGATTGGCGGGATTGGATTAGGCTAAAATCAACCAATCAAAAGAGCTAGTGTCTTATTGCATCAATGTTTTCAAATTTGGTAAGATTGGAACGTTTTAAGTCAAAATTATCAAGGAAAGTAATTTTGTTCTTTATTTATTTCCTCTCATAGGAAAACATATTTCTTATTCCTCTTATACGAAATAATACTTATGTTACGGGACACCCCGTTACAGCCCCCCCGTTAACCAACAGCCACTATAGTGACTGATGAAGGGTGACAACAAATTAAATTACGTATTTCCCTGTAATTTTGCATTATTCGTTTTAGTCAAAATACAGACTTTATTTGCATTATTAATTTTGACCAAAATCAACATGGCGACAAATAAATCTGTGCGCGTGGCCCGTGAGGCCGCAAAGCTGGTAGCTGCACGGATCAGTGCAGCTGATAGATGCTAATGAGTCTACTGTGGGGAATACGTCACTCCTACTTCCATTGGAGGTGACTGGACCATTTCATCTGTCGATGACATTGCAGGTGACGGTGACAAGTCACCTGCTACACCATTGTAGGTGACTGGTCCAAGTCACCGTCATCGCCCGACTCAGTGCGCATGTTAAGCCGGATTACCGCTTCCGTGACGACACTTGTAATAAGGTACTTACATTTTTGGGTAAGGTCGCTCAGGCGCCCACCAAACACCTCACTGTGCCTAAAGGTGTGCTCGTAAGTAGAGCGTGGCTGCTATAGTTACACCCGCCTACACTGCCAATGACTTCTAAGAGAATGGCTTCGAGCTACGTGACTCTTGCCCATATGTACGCTCTTAAGGCGACTGTGCTTCAGACTAGCAACATCCGTACCAAATGTCTCGGCTACATAGGTTCAAAGGATAATGAAATTCCTGATATTTGCTTTAAAGAGATTATGAAAAAAACAAAAATATACTTCTTTCCTTTGGAAAAAATTGTGTGACACCACCCCAAAATAGTGTCATTTTGGTCTATAAGTACCATTATCGGTTTAACTCAAAACCAATATCGCTCACGGGCCGGAGTTTGTGAATCAACGCTTCTGATCGTATTATAGATCTTATCATATCAAGTTCCCCGAAAACAATACAAAATGTTTTCGGGGAACTTGATGTGTTGTATCAATTAAATGCAAGACAGAATGCATCTTGCAGGCGTTCGGGTGACAAAATTTAGGTTTTCAAATCTTCCATATGGTCGAAATTTTTATGTTTGGCCTTTTAGAACAATTTGAAATTTTACCTATTTTTCAAATACCTTTTATTTTTACCAACGCTTCTTTAATTTTAATAATAGGTTTAAGTTATTTATATATTTATACACGTATAAAATTTAAATTTATTCCAACACGTTTTCAACAAATTTTTGAAGGGGCGATTTAAGGATTGATTTTTCATCAATCCCCTTTTTTCATAATAAATTTATAATTTCCATTAAAATCTCAAATGATAACCTCAAGGAGAAATACTAATTTATGGTGATGATAATTTTTATTTAATTAAAGAATTAAGTTATTTTAAAAAAATAAATTTAGTATGCTTAAATATTGAAAATAATATTTATTCAAATTTAAAAATAAAAAACATATTATCTAATAAAAATCGCCCACCCCTAAATAATTTAGTTGTTCCGCTGAGTCCCGTCCCGAGATAATTCGGTTTAATTATATTAAATACCGCTTTCTTCTTACAATGTTTTTAAGAAGAAAGCGGTATTTGATATAATTAAACCTTTTGAAAAGCTTTTTTCAGTTAGGTGTAGCAACAGGGCAGGCCAAATGGGCGAGAAGTTCTTGGTAATTACTTTTTGCCGTCGGTTAGCCAAGGAAACCCCATTTACCATAGAAGCTTTAAGCTACAACATAGCAACTGAGCAGCACTTGGGATACCGTAAACGGCTTACAAAAAGCACAATGTAGTTTAAGAAACATGCAATTATTTGCTAAATTGAGACGAAATCCTTCATCAATGCCTTTTTCCGTCAGCGGTGGGTACTCTTCTAAGTGGGCAAAGGATGTCAAACCTTTGTTTCAAGCTTGGACAGCCTTTTTTGTACAGAATGTGCAAAGCATAGGCGGTGAGGTCTGGCTTGACATGATAAATGCTTTCCGTGAACGGTTCGAGAAACGGACCGTATTCGGTGAACGCTATAAGTTGCAGCGTTTGTCTAGCGTGTTCACTAAGTTAAGACTGATTTATATTTAATCGAATTAAATAAATTGCTTTTAAATAATAAGTGGATGCCACCTCTGTAGATGTACAACCCTACGTTGCGAGCGTATCATTATGAATACCTCGGATATCGGATGAAGCAAGCCGTCATCCCTTCCAATGTTAATACACCTACGCGCATCACATATACAAGGGTGGATCACTTTGTGCATCACACCCAGGTGGCAGGTCTAAGTACTCACATGAAGTAATTGACCATCCCGTTAAGTACATAACGTGAACTTAACGGGTTTGTGTAACATAGGGCAACTTTAGCCCGTTACACCACCCCCCTTTCTAAGAACGAATTTACATTTTGTAAGATCGTCAACGGAAGGAAAGATAAACAGCGAGCCGCTTACGTCGCGCTGCTTTAGTACTTCTTTAGCGACCAGTGTGTGCAGTTACCCGGGCGCTTGACATGCCACCAAAAAGGGGCAAAGCTGATGGATCGTCTGCAAAGACACCCACGCAACCACGCACGAAGCGCACGCGCAGCGATAAAACGCATCCGGCACCAAGTGTCCCAGTTACATCGCCGACAGACGCTGCTGTTGTTAACTGGGCTGAACAATCCATTTCACTTGCGCAGTGAGGATATAGATCCGTCGCTCATTGCTGATTACAATGAGTCGACACCGCTGCCATCACTTCGTAATAGTGATGAGCCCAGCGAGCAAATGAGGAAGGATGATGGTCCTTTATTGCCCATCCAAACTTCACCCGTTGCTCTTATAATGAAGACGCCCAACGTTGCGAAGGTCAACTTGCCTTACATCAACAAAGCAACTGTCTCGTCGTCTGCGCTAGCTAGCGCAGCAAATATTCATGAGAACGCTATTCATAAAGGCGCAGCTGCTTCTCAGTTGGGTAGAATCACAGCACCTGCCGTTCAGACCAACATTCACAATGGGTCTGACGCAGAAGAGCCTGATCATAAAGCTTCACCGACGGCACGTGAGCGTGTCCAGTCGGTGTCAAAAGCCAGTCGCATTGAACGTGGCTATGGGACTGGTGGTATACTACCGAGCGACCTCCATTCGAATGGTCTTAATTGGATGGAACGAGTGCGTCGCTCCTAGAGCGCGCTACTCTAGATGCACATAATTTTAATGGCACCTATAGATCGTAGAAGGCTCAGGGAAAATCACTTGGTCGTGTTTCCACGATCCCGGTCGTGTTGCATTCAAACGAATCAACCGACCAATACGAAGTGGAATTCCTGCGCCACTTTCAGCCACATTCCAATGTGGCGAAACAACGCTCGCAGCGAGTTAATTTTGCTCGCTTGCGTGTGAAAAAAATCATGGGCGGTACTTTACCCCCTCCCCGTTTCTACTCATCACGCCGCTCCTGTTAGTCTTTACGGAACTAGCGGAGAGACAATTGTGCTCCTTCTCATAGGCAGACACCCCAGGCCCGGTACGTCGACGCGCAACGCGTCGTCCGGTTCCCAAAAGTCAAACCTCTTTGGGTATCCTCTTCACTGGATGAGAATTGGATGATTCGGATGCACGGAGCGGTGGGCAACCAACTATTCAGCAAGGAAGCGTTGGTTCCCAGTAGCATCCATCAGTGTAGGTGGCGCCCGATAGGACCGGCGATTTCGCCCACCTACTCGCGGTAGCCTATCCGCTTCCATTCAGTCGCAGTCAATAAGCGCTGCTGAACGACGGATCGGGGATCTCGAAAATCAAGTCTCGTGACTGACTTCGGATCTTCACGTTGTCCGCTCAAAGGAACGCCAGGGTTACCAAAGGCTGAAACTTTGGCTGGACCTTTTGAACAAGTTGATGCTGAGGGATACGCGCGTGATATCCCTCGCTCTCCAAGTCCGTATCATGGTCGGAGGAGTCATTCGGCTGAGAGTTTCTCACCATTCCTGTCTCTCTCACTAGATCGACGCTCGACTCACAGTCGGCGTCACCATCGGTCTCCTCAAACAGATGGGGGTATGTGATCCCTTCTGGATCAACCAACCGTTTCAGACGCTCCACGTAAAATACGGCGTGCATATTTATATACGGGGAAGGGTGAGCCTATAATTTAGGTCTCCAACCTCTTCGACCACCGTAAACGGCCCGACGAAACGCGGCAAAAATTTCTTAGTACCTTCAGGTAGTACAGAGATTGCATTTTTAGGTAGAGTAGCAGTACTTGATATCACTTTATCCCCAACATTAGAGCATATATTGTTTTTGCGACCATTTCGGTCAGCACATTATTTTTGTTTATCCTGTGCGCTTGCCATCGCGTCACGGACTTTTCATGTGATGGCTAATCGCTCATCCACAAAGCGTTGGGCTTCGCGCAAGCTTTTTGTATTAACTCGCCTATGACACCGTCGAGAAGTCGGTCATAGGACTTAGTCTTATTGACATCTTTACCAATGCGAAACTGGCAGGGTCACGAGGGCAAGCTTTTAAACTATCTCTCTCTTTTTTTCATTGCACCGAGTATAGTGAGGGGCCCTCCCTCACTAAGACTCAGTCTGCGCACACACGAGGCTGGCGTCCGAGGATGGGGCAGTCCGTTTATATAAAATAGTGTCACACCCGTACTGGCGTGAAACACTATTATTTATAGCGAACACAATTGTTGCTCCGCTCTTTCGGAGTCACTATTGTGCGTAATACATCCGTTACGACCCAATCGGCACGTTCTGTTTGGCAATCAGTCTGGAGATGATCTGCAGTCGACATGTGAAGCTTGCTACATTGCAGCTCAAACACATGACGCCAAAAACATACGTAAGAACTGAATCCGGGTTCGATACTATGGAGGCGGGCATCCCGTGTAGTCGGTATTTATGATTTAGAACAAGAAAGCTGCCTCCTTGCATATGATCAATGCTTTACATGGTCTAAATGCACCAGTCTGTCTACAAGGATGACGAGCCCCGTCCGACCCTTGTGTCGGGCGGCATGCCAAACATGAACTCCAAACTTACCGACTTCCAACAATCCGTTGGATTTTCAATGGCGCACTGCTGGATGGAGCGGCTTAATGCGCTGAAACTATTCGCAAGAACGAATATAGTTTGCCAACCATCGATATAGGTGTGGCCACCAAAATTCTTTCGACACTTTTAAATATGTCTTTCCACGACCCAGATGCCCACTCGATGGCGCGTCATGAAGCTCGTGAGGGAGCATCAGCTTGAGATCTGTGTGATGAGGCACATAGATTCTCAAGGGATCACAAGGTGACAGCTGATGCCATTACAGGCCATCGCTGAAGCTAAAGCGATTTAGCTTAGCCTTCAGGTGCGACGGAAGGGAGACCTTTTGTCCACCGAAGTGATCCAACAGCAGACGACAATGTTCGTCCTGACTGTAGCTTTTTGTGTATAAAAGAGGCTAACAAGCTCGTTACGTTGTACGCCTTAATTGCTGCCAACATTGATGGCTCAGATTGTGCTTTAACACTAGACACACTTTCCTGGTGTCTTACATCGAAGTCTGGCCTGAGCGACAACGCGTCAGCAAAGACATTCGACGTACTCGGCTAGTTTTCAACTTTAAAATTAACATTAGAGAAGAATGTTAGCCATCTTGCCATTCTAGGCGAGAGGTACGGTGAGTTTATTGCGGTCCGCAATGATGCGTGATCCGTATAAACCCAAAATGGTTCGGTGCCCAATAGGTGCACTCGAAACTTAACAAGGGCATACTTTATGAAAATAGCTCCTCGTCATGCACAGATTATTCAGTTCCGCAGCTTTCAAAAGCCGGGACTGATAAGAAATGACACGGTCAACGCCGGTGTCATCGTTTTGCATGAGTGCGCTGCCGATTGCAAAATTCCTTGCGCCACAGACGACGCTAAAATGCTTATCCGCGTCTGGAAATGCCAAGACCGGTGCCTCTATAAGAGATTGCTTCACTGACGTGAACGTACCATCTTGTTCTTTTAACTAAGCCGATTCTGCGTCCTTTTTAAGGAGGTCAGACAAGGGCTTAGTTCGCTCAGCATAATTCCTGGTAGACTTATGCAAGTAATACGCAAGCCCTAGGAATTGGCGCAAATCCTTAACATGTCGTGGGACTGGCCATTCTTTTACTGATTTACCTTGTCTGAGTCTGCTCGTACACCATGTGTACCTACGATGCAGCTCAGCACAGGTATCTCGGGGACCCCAACGACGCACTTTTGCAGGATGGCGTACAATTAAGAGTCACCCAAAGTCTGCAACACAGCGTTTTAAATGACGCTTGTGCGACTCTATTTCGGTCAGCCCGTTCTCGGCCCTACTATGCACGAATACATAGTCAAAGATATTCGGCGCGTAGGCACGGTGCTGACGCATCACGTGAGCCACCACTCGGTTGAATGTGGCTGGAGCGGTTCAAACCTTGACCATCACAAGCCACTCCTAAAGCACACCGGGTGCTTACTGGCGTTTTGGCTACATCGAAATCTCTTATTGAGTACCTGATTGTAGCCATCCTTCAAATCGCGATGTTTCCAGAGAACCCCAAACAACGGACTGTCCCTCAAGGCATCCCAGCCTTGAAAAGCGAACCGCTTCTTTTTGTCCGTTTCTAGGACGCTCTCGTCCATTGTGGACGACGAGCAACAGCCACCAAGTTCTTTTCTGGAACTGGTGTGACTATTTCGTGGATCTTTTCTTCCTTTAATTCGGCAAGGAACAGATCCCACGACATCTCCGGATTTACTATCTCCTCGGTAGATTTAAAGACTTGCCGAAGCACCTTAACTGAGGATGCCTCCGCAATTTCGTCTTTGACGGCCTCGAACACCTCGTTCGAAGGCCCGCCCTCTTTATTAGAGACTGATCCAAAGGTCACTCGTTTAGACGTGCCTTTGATCGTCAATCTGTCAAATACTCGTTCTTCGAATCACCACGACCTTTTTCTGGAAAGCGGGTGCCGTTGCACTCCTGGCTAACGCACCCCTTCCAACCGCACGTCAAATTCAGAGTTCATCTGCTCGGCTCTAAGCCGTTTATCATATATACAGATCACGCGTCATTACGCACGGCGACAAAGTCGCCCCAGCTCTTACAGAGAATGGCCCGATGGCTATCCGTTTTCGCGGAATACAACTTCGAAGTGACTTATAATCCTGGCAAGCAGAATGCTTTGGCCGATGCGTTCTCACGCAGGCCGGATTATGAGCTCTCTCATTTAACGACGATCATGCCGCCTATTCCTGAATGAATCCGTTCGGCTTACGCCAAGGATGAACAGTGTGTAGCTCTGCTACGAGCTTTAAAGAACTCTGAAATTGGTATTAAATTGTCGGCACGTTTGCGTACACGTTTACATCGATTTCCTATCGATAACGACCTGTTGCTTTTTTGCACAGAAATCGTGGACCCTCCGCGTGTCATTGTACCTCATGATGAGGATTTGAAGTACCGAATCCTCTATGAGGCACACGATACTGTCCTTCACGGTCATCTCGGTAGAGAAAAGACCTACGGCTTTATAAGCTAGATTAGTGGCCCAAACTTTATGAAAGGGTCAGCACATATGTTCGCACATGCGAAGCTTGCCAACGGGTTAAACCCTCGGCGCATGCTGCTTCGCCACTGGCGAGCCCTTCATAGGTTGCTTGGAGTCCATTAGTATGGCTTTTGTTTTTGGTCTACCGAAAGATTCAGCCGGTCACTCTGGCATAGTGGTCTTTGTTGACCGATTGAGCAAAATGGCTCATTAGCGGCTGTGCCGGATTCCATTGATGGAGAAGGTATATCTAAGCTTTTCATCGATCGCGTGTTTTGACAACATGGTTTGCCAGTGGCAATTGTCTCTGATCGGGACCCCCGTTTCACGGGTAAATTTTGGAAAACAATATTCCGAGAACTTGGCACTAGTTTGGGTATGTCCACTGCGGACCATCCGCAGACCGATGGTCAAACTGAACGTGTTTATCGCGTCATTGAAGACGTTTTACGCAGCGTGTAATTTCAGACACCAAAGCGCTGGAGCTCAATGCTCCCAGTGGTGAAGTTTGCGTTAAATAACGCTGTTCATGCCTCTACAGGCTATGCTCCGTTCTATGTAAACGGTCTTATCCACCCACGCGTTCCATTACCGATACCACTGCGTAGTTCAGGGCTTGGTGGGGGAGAATTAGCCGATAGGCTTGCTGATATCAGTCCTGTTACCGTTCGGAAACAAGTAAGCGAGTTTCTCGCGACGCGATTTAGTGTCTTAAGACATGTAAGGGATACGATGGCTGATAGATAGCCAGGATAGACAAAAAGAACAAGCAGATGCCAAAGACAGAAGCTGTATTAATTTTTATCTGGTCGGAGACCGAGTTTTACCAGTCGCTAAAAATCTACCTACCTACTTGGTTTTCGCGGTCTTCAAGACCAAATTGCGCCCGCGCTTTATTGGACCATTTACGGTTGTGGCCAAGAAGGGCCTAGCTTATAGGCTAAACCTTCCTAGCAAGCTGCGTACACACCCAGTGTCTTATGTTGGCTTGCTTAAGCCATATCGGGACCCTTCCCACGTGGACTTGAAGGCGCTTGTGCTGAGACAGGCGGTCGTGCCGCAGATTGCTGCATCCTCACCAGGATGTCTAGCTGGCCCTCTAAACGAAAATGGTGACGCTCCAGCAGCGCAAAACAGTTCTGAACCGCCTCAAAGGAGCTCTTAACCCGAGCAAGGACCTCATGAAGAAGTTGCACCTCATGCTGTAGAGCATCAAATGCTTTCGCCGAAATTTCGGCCCCCTCCCGCGCTGCTTTATGCCGGGGGAACCTTCAATTTCATGTGGAGAAAGTTTTAGGGCGACGTCGTCGTGAGGATCAATACCAGTATCTGGTGAAGTCGCTAGGGTACCCCTCTTCTGAAAACGCTAGGGAGTTCGAGGTACCTCTTCGGCAAGATTGCCCGTACGCCGTTGACGTTTTTGAGCGCCAAGCTCAGGATCAACTCGCGTCAAACGACGCTTCCTACCACTAGACGTGGGATTAGGTGGATCTATAGCCTGACAGCGGCTTCGAATGATGGTTGTACGATCAGCCGAAGCACTGAAATATCGGCTAGACCTTTCTTCGCTTTGTGGCATAAATGCAGAAATTAACTGGCCTTTGGCCTTAAGATTGGCGAAATCGAAGCGAAGCTTCCGTTCCAAACGAACATTTACTACCCGCAGACTCTCTGATATTCCAGGTATTACGAAGTCGGCGGGCTCGGTGGACCCAGTTCTCAAATGAGACTTCGTTTTCACTCCTTGTTTCGTTTGGAAGAAAAACGATCGGAATTTCTTTCATGGAGGTAACCGAAGCCCACAAGCTTGATCACGTAAACGCGTCAGATACTGACTTCGCGTCATTACCTTTGGCGTAAGGTATCGCTCATGAGGAGCGTCGCGAGCAGCAATCTCCTCCGGCGTCCTCGCCGGGTCACCGGAGATCCAGATGACCAAGGTGTGACCCGCTATCTCTTTGAGACGCTCGTCCGCACTAAGCGGAGTGAATCTATATATCATATGAGCTTTAGCTTTCGCTATCTCGGTAGCCCGATGGCGAGCTTTTTTTCTCTATGAGGATTACCCGCTCTTTCCTTCATCGAGCGGATTCGTAATGATGTTGGACTCAGCGTCCCGTGTCCTGCTCAATGCAGTTAAGACATCAGCGGCACCACGTATTGGGAACGGATTCGGGGCCCGCCGACGTTCATCCGGAGGAGAAGGCGTGAAAGAACGACGCTCTTTCTCCTCTTCCTCTGATGGGAAGTGACTTTCAAAGTCCAACATTCCCTAATCGTCGAGGAAGGTGCTAAGAGTCTGTGACTCACGCTTGATTGTCATGAGACAAAGGAATGAAAAATACAACCGAACGGTAGCTGTTTAGGTTCCAACCTTTAAGGGGAAATGAAGCGAATGTTGTCACTCGGTGTCAACAGTCTGATGGGGAAGGGTGTAATGGGGCACACATCGGTTGGATAACCGTTGTTGTGGTACATTTACTTTATGGGTAAAATATTCTTTTATCTAATTTTAAAATAGTTAGTTACTTAACTCCATTTATTATGGGTAACAAATATGGTCGCCGCCAGAGATAAATCTGGCGGCCAAAATTTATTTTAAATTAGCTAGGGTAGGGTTTTTAGATTTAAATAATTAAATTAAGTGCAGTTCCCTTTTTGATCTTAAAGCGTTAAGTGCCTTCCTAAGGCTTGTGCATTGATCTGTAAGAGATAGAAGCCTTCCTACGGTATATCCTCTTGGGCACTAGTTGCTACTTGGTTCTACGAACCCCTGAATCCCTTGAACTAGAATTCCTTAAGCTTTAATAGCTTGTACGGCTCCCTGAGTTGTTAAACCCATTAGTTCAATAGAACTAAGTGACTCTCTGAGTCTGAAAGTCTTTCTCTGACTTTAGGAGCGAGGTAACTCCGCTACAGTATCGTTCTCTATTGTAGTTTCGTCTTTAATACTGTACGGTACCATTGTTTCTACCAATACAATTCTGCTGAACTGCACTACCGCTATAAGGATCTACGTTTGATTATCTTTGATCCAGAACACAATCAAACGTCGACCCTTTAAACCTAAAATGGTAAATGAATCACTCGGAATATTTGACGATGCGATTGCTTCACGAGCAAACTAAAGAAACGCGTTTGAAGAGAAGTAGGCTGTATTTAGCCGAGAAAATTAATGAAGATTTCTTCGTATACCATTCTGATAAGTGTATCATGAGTACCCGCCGTAAGCATACGTAATCTCACACACATGCAGACTGTTCGACTCTGCGCTATGACGTGATTAAAAGATACGCAAGCACCGTTCCCGGCAAAAAAATATTGCCTGCACTCCTGACAAAATCTTTCTAATGAAGTAGTAGTTTTTGCTTGTCGGCATCAAGCGTATCGTATCCTCCAGACCTCTCCACTTTAAAGGGCACCCAACATGGTGTCTCTACATTTCAGAACCGGTCAGGATGATTATTTGCCTAGCCTGCTTCCTAAAAGCACCGATTCTTGCAACGCCGCATTCGGTTGGCACCTTGGTTTTTCGCGAATGCCTCTATTCGAGCATATTGCCCCGTAGTGCTCTCCGCGAAGCGGTGCTTACATTTGATAGAGCCCACGATGCCACGCGTCTTACGTAGTCCTGATCTAGTCTTAGCCAATTGGGGGTATTCCATTGACTTAAATTGAGAAGTGTGCTTAAGCGTGATGTTATAGATTAAAGTCCGTTTCACTAGCATAAGTCATGCCGAGCTTGACGATCACACAATATAAAGGAAGTAATGAAGTTTTTCTACGGAGCTACTTGCTTGAAGTTTAATATTTAGTAAACCAGCTCAGCATGTTACGTTTACTACTTACCAAAATATTACAGTTTTTAATTTATTTTCTCCCTCCAGATGTTTCAAAACTGACTGCATTTTTGATGGCTTCGAATCTTGATAATAGCGTTCAAAATGGAAATCTAGAAATAGTTGTGCCCCCTCTGCTCCCGATAAAGAAGCGTACTTGATAGATAAAGTCTATTTGTCGAGTCTAACGTTGCGCGTAGACAACACCATACAATTTCTGAAATGAGTTGTTGTGAGGACATTTCGCCTTCAACTATTAGAACAGCTGTGGATATTGTTCTGATAATGGCAACGTCATTTTGCCGTCGTCATGTATAGGTGATAGAATGTAGTGGAGGCACCATGTGACAAGGTAGCACGGGTAGAGCGTGCAATCCTTATTTATTTGTACATTCTATGTAACGAGGTGTTTCGTTCCATCAATTACCTTATAAGAGGAATACTGAATTGATTTTCTATAAGAAGAAAATAATGAAGAAAATTTTTAGGAGGCTGCTATATGGACACTCCCCCTCTGATGCTTAGACACCCCTTACCCAAAAATACGTATTTGATTGGCTGAAGTATACCTAATAAATTTCTGCTTGTGGGTTCCGTGCCATTGCAGTGGCATTAGGATGTTCTGAGTCTGATTAATCAGCCATTAGGAAGGAAATGGCCAAAGAATTTATTGTAAACAAGCCAATTTACGAGTGCTATTACCTGGAGAAAGACTGGTGGCCGTCACCTTACCACTCTCGCTTGGCTTGCTGGCCCCTGTCACCGAACATGTTGGCTAATCATACCAGAGATGGGTGACATCATTGCAAACACATACTCACGCGCTGTCGTGGTTTTTTAAGAAGAGGCAAGCGTTACAACCTGCCGTTTCTCCGCACGCCACCAAGCGGAGAGAGTATCGTACTGGGATATCACAGCCTCCACTACCAGGCGTTGAAATTGAAGGCTGTTTCGGTTTGGCCAGACATTGACCACCGCTGGGAAACATATGCAAGCGAAACCGCAAAAAAATAGAGGGAAATTGTTGAATAAAGAGAGCACCTTTTGACGACTGCTGTAACGGGGCACTACGACTTGTACAGCTTCAGTACAAGTCCACTTCGCACTGCTTCGGTTGCGAGTGGTACACTAGTACGTGCAGAGGAAGACTTCTCTTTAAGGTAACTAGCTTAAAGAGGGTAAAATGAAAACTGTATTGATATAATTAAGTGTCTCTCTTTCTATGTTCTAAATGCTAACTTAATTATAATCTAATACTAAACATGTAATTGAATTCTTATCTTTATCTTATCTGTAACTCTCTCTGTTTACCTCTACAGCTGATTAGTCTGCGGAATAAATAGATATAATGGTCTATACCTATTTATGGATACCAATTCTGAATATTACTATATAAAGTAATATCCTCCAAATACTATCTACCTTTTAAATAATATATTAATGAACAACATTTAAAAGTTAACTTCATGTAACGATACACCCCGTTACATCACCCCTCCCTTAAACGACAATCCCTCTGACTGTCATTGAATGGAGTGGTCACCATGTGACTACTTAATTTCAAAACGATGTTGATTGGTCAGAACCATCATTTTAAATTCCATCGCATGCAGGATCAACTCATGCGGGGTGCTGATAGTGCGGCCCTTCGGCTGCGCTTCGTGCAGCAGCGGGTGACGCACTGTTATCTCTTGCGGCAGACGGAACGTCTACCGTAGTATCTTCCACTCGCACAACACTAGATGTTGCGAGTGCACGTGGTGATTCACCACGTGAATACGATTCCTCTTTGGAGGTAGACTACAAATGCGAGTCCGACTAAATGGCCGACTCGGGGAGAATGGAACAGTCGTCTGATATCCGTCAGGCGGCTGACTATGAGCCTTCGAATGAGAGGGCTCATTCTGATAGACGTGTAAACGGTCTATTTGGATCCGACGATGAGGATGATTTCTCATCGCCCGTACGATCTCCCATATGGTCTCCCATACGGTCACCTGCACGTGTCTCTGTGCAAGGTGACGACGATGGCGTAAGCCATCGTAAGAAAAGTTCTTGTGGTACCCCTGCTTCAGTGGGTACCACTCAGGGGAGTGAAGACAGTAAAATGTCTCATCTCGCCCCTGAAAAGAAGCCGTGGCTTTTGCCAGAAAGGCTCATCAATAGCTTGTCTGGAGAAACTACTCCTCACAATAAATATCCCTTATTTATTGCGACAAAGCTACATGGCCTTGATCCCAGCGCGAAGAACTTTCGCGCTGAGGAAGATTTCTATCTCGATGCTTTTCTAAAGCATCGATGGTTTAGTGGCAATAATAAGCGAGATAAAGTCTCGCTTATGCAAGCTTGGAGTGCGTTCATTCGCAATGTTAAAGACATTGGACGCGAAGCTTGGCTTCAAAAACTTAACGCGAATCG
>NC_090615.1:8075588-8090591 GCF_004359215.1 Bremia lactucae | reverse complement strand
TGATGAGGGATACCTCATCACCAGGTGCAGAGACACATAATGATTGTGTGTTGGAGCAAGTTTAGTCAAGAGATTTGCAAATTCTCTTGAGGCTGCTGGATCAGTAGGGCGTTGCGCCCCTACTGACCCCGACCGTTTTTTGGCGGTCCGCCTCGCTGTTGCGATTTTGCAACAACGTCGGACCCGCGACCGTTTTACTTTTTGGCATACGATCCAAAATTAAGTTCAGTACCTTTCGATGCTGGGCGTGGGAACTACACTCATGAGCGTAGTGTCCAAATTTTTGGCAGCGATGGCATTTCTGCGATCGCTTATTGCTCGAAAAGCGAGGTCTCTCGCTTTCGACGTAAGAAAGGTCTATGGGTTCTAGACCTCCTAGCTCGTGTCGTCTTGGAGGACGATTTGATGACGAACTTGCTTGAGCCTGTCTCAAGCTTAAGTCCTCCTGTTCCGCAACGGATATTGCTTCGTCAAGCGTATCCAGTTCCAAGCGGAACAGGTGGGTCTTTACGGGACCATCCATAAGACCTTGCATGAACACCGTAATCAACGTGTGTTCATGAACTGGGTTATTAGTCATACAACTCGCTAAGAGTCGTATGTGCTGGGCATATTCGTGAACATCACGCTTGCCTTGCTTAAGTTTCAGAAGCTCTGAACGAGCTCTGAACTCAGCCCTTGGCGGTTCAAACGTTTGTTTGAGCCGGGCTTCAAAAGCCTCTAGCGACCCAAAGACGTATAGGTCGCGCAACTTAAGGCCCAATGCCCAAGTTTTGGCACGACCTGCCAAATTTGATTGAGCGAATGCGACTTGCATTTGCTCGTCGACGATGTGACGTGCCCTTATGCCATCGTTCAACTCGACAAACCATCTCAAGAGGGAGTCTTCTTCGATTCCTTCATACTTAGAGATGTCAATCTTTAAGGTTTCGGGACGACGCGTGTGCGGCATCCCACTGTACCTGTTGTAACCTCAACAGTTCTGCCTGTTGAGAGCCTTGCTGATTTAGCAAAGCTACTTCTTCCTTCATCTCGTCAAGTTCATGTTGTATGAACCTGGCGATGGCTAAATGGAGGGCATCCATGTCCAAATTGGACAGCATTACCAAGATTGCATCGTTTTCTACGGTCGAACTCATTCGTTCGACCGCACTCCTTTCTATATCACTTAGAAAGGAGTAGCTTTCACGGGAAACGTGATGCGTATTCCCACTATCATCTGACATGTCCATGTTAGATGAAGGAAATGTGGTCCTTGGACGGACTACAAAGTGCTACCAGGTGTAACGGGGCACTAGGACTTGTACTGCTTCAGTACAAGTCCACTTCGCACTGCTTCAGTTGCGAGTGGTGCCTTACGTCACATAATGTACACAAGTATACGTGCAGAGGAAGACTACTCTTTAAGACATCTACCTTAAAGAGGGTTAAATGAAAACTGTATTAATATAATTAAGTTTCTTCTTCTTTCTATCTGTTAATGCTAACTTATTATAAACTAATACTAAACATGCAATTGAAATCTTATCTGTCTCTCTCTCTTTGTTTACGTTTACAGCTGATTAGTCTGCGGGATAAATATATATAACGGCTTATACTTATTTATTGATAAGATTCTCGAGCATTACTATATGAAGTAATATTCTCCAAATATTATCTACCTTTTAGATAAGATATTAATTAACAACCTTTAAGTGTTAATTCATGTAACGATACACCCCGTTACAACTGCCATGGTTTCAATCTCTCGTGTTGTTTTGGGTGGTGCGTGAGGCGGGAGCATTTATACCATGTCGGCATTCACAGAATATCCATTTAGGAAGGGGAGTGTGGTGCGCGCAGCAAAAATTTATTAGGTATACTTAAGCCAATCAAATACGTATTTATGGGTAAGGGGTGTCCAAGCAGCAGAAGGGGAGTGTCCATATAGCAGCCCCCAAAATTTATCCAATAATAATTTTTACTTTATATTCTTCATGTTATCGTATACAGTAATATTGTAGCAACAAGACTACGTTTCGGTTTATAAATAGATTCATGATTATATCAACCCCGCCAATCGCTACTAGAAGCACGAATCAGCTGTCGCAATACATTGTTTGATATTAATACATTAAAGTCAGTAGATAAAAAGATAGTCACGTAGGAACTTCAAAATACTGATACAGCTTGACATCTCCCTAAACTTAGCCTTCTAAGCATTCACCTTTAGTAGCTACGAAGTTGTGTACGTGAAGTATTCGGACATACCGACATCTCACCTTCACTCTTCTAAGTGCGAGTTGGCTAGACTTGAAACAGAGGTGCCCCATAAAATTCTACATTTTAGTAATATAAGCTAATACGATCCATGTGAAACTTTTCTAAACGCAAAATAAAGGCTGTTTGTCAATTATCCGTCCAAAATGTTGTCTACTGTTAACTGCTCTTAGATACGTGGACCATACTCCTATGTAAGAAAGAAGCAGGTACCGCTTCGTGTGTATGTGGCTATCCCGGCCACTACTGAATGTGTTCTGGCTACGTTCCTATGAAGGACAATAAATTACCCTTCTTAAGACGAAAACGACTAACACGTTTGTGCTTTCATTGCTATTGATACTGAGATTAGATGCTACATAAGCTGTAACGGGCTAAAGTTGCCCTAATGTTACCAGTCCCCGTTAAGTACACAAAGTGTACTTAAAGGGACGGTCAATAACTTAAATAAAGTAATTTGACCGACAACTTGGTGTAGTTCACATTGTGACCAACCCTTGTGTATGTGATGCACATGGTTCATTCACATTAGGAGGGATGACGACTGGCGTCATCCGGTACGCGAGGTATCTAGAAAGATACGCTTGCAATACATATTAGTGTTATCTGGAGAGATGACATTTTATGATGGGTAAAAATAGGTATTTATATTCAATGCAATTAAATATGAGAAATTTATCCCCACCGGAGTTTTTATTATCCCACCAGAGTTTAGTTTTTTTCTAATTTCTAGAGATTAATATGCTACATATGTATATGATGTTACGGGTTTTGTGCTGCTGGCCGAAGGGGGTATCTGTGACTGGCCCTGGTATGACCAACTTGAAGGCAACGCCGCAAACGGGTTGGGCACGCGTTCTCTCACTGGCAGTGACACTGACACGGGTACCAGGTTCAACTCTTTCTGCCTCTAAAACCATGGCATGCTCATGAAACGAGAGGTCACGACGCAGCCCTGTGGCACCAAGCGACCCTGCAGGCCTACCACGACCACGTCGAAGCACAGGGTCAAAAATAGTAGCCGCATTACCACTTGCCTCTATTCTGGAGAAGGTCTCATCCATCAACCTTTAAAGGGGTGCCCGTTGTTGTACTCTGCTGTTATTCGTTCAACTGACTGGTGGAAGGATAGTGCATGGCTTGTGGAGTCAACTGGCAAGGTGAGATTAAGTCTGATGGCAGTTGTTGCTGTTGGCTGATCAAGCCACCAGTGCTTGTTGAAGTTTTCCACAGAGAGCGGGGCAGGAAGGAGGAATCGATGCACACAGGGCCATCCCATACTACATATCATCAGTTACGAACAGCAATCACCATCACAGGTAGCAAGTTCAGCTTCAAAACGGTGTAATGACTGCTGGTGTGCTGCTTTCAATGCATAACTTGAGATCTAAAGATGTCGTAGTTACAAAATGTACATAGTGAGATCTGGAATACAATGAAACATATTTTTCAACATATTTTTTGGATCACTTTTTTCATCACATGCTGCCATAATATACCGTCGCCTAAAGGGGCAAGGCGGCAAGTTTTGTGATTTGCAGAAGGGTTTGCCGTATGCATCTGCTAAATCTACATAGATATTAAAAAAAAAACTAAACTCCGGTGAGGATAATAAAAAATCCGGTAAAAATAATATCTTCCTTAAATATAAATCAGTCTGAACACTACTTCCTACTTGGTAAGTGCGCACGAGGAGACAGATTACCGCTCCCGTGACGACACTTAACCAGAGTACTCTGTGTGTTGGGTGAGGTCGCTTACGCGCCCACCACAACTACCTCACTGCAAGCAAGAGAAGCAGGTTAAACCGCTTCTTCGCTGTGCTAGGGTGTGTGTCTAAGTAGAGCGTGGCCGTGCCCGCCTACACTTGTTAGCACTTGGAATTCTTCCCACGACCCGCATCTCTGCGTGTGTACGTGAGGGTGAGCCTCAATATTGATTGGGCTCATTGTTCCCACCCCTCCGAGCATCATCGGGAGGTGGCAGGGCTTATGGCGCAGGGACTTGGTGAACAAGCCCTGGCCAGGCTCTTGGGCAATCGTCCTCGACAACATGTTGCTCAGTTGGAGCAGTTTGAGGCATTCGTGCTCGACAAGCGAAGAGCCGCGTCCGAGACATAGAGCCATGCTGCGGCGGAGTCCGTCCCTCAGACTCAGGATGAGCTGAGGCGTGAGCACGCTCGGAGCGAGGCTTTCAACAGGATTAGCGAGATGCTCTCTGCCCGGCCGCATCAGTCGAGGCCCATTCGGATGGACCCGCCCAAGTTCGATGGAACTGCAGCGCACACGATTGTCCACTGTTTGTTAGCCGTGGAAAAATGCGGTGTCACGCAGCTCATCGAGGACGAAAGCCGAATGGTCCCGTACGCCATGTCGCACCAGCGCGGTAAGGCTCAGAGTGGGCTTACTCGGCGCTTGTGTCGGACGTTAAGGGGTTCCTCACATGGGCGATCTTTAAGACAAAGATTTGCTCCACGTCCAGCCGCCGAACAACGAAGTGTTGCTTCAGGCGCGCTTCTTTGGAGCGCGACAGGCGTAGCGATCTCAGCAAGAGTATGTGAAAGGGATGCGCTCGATGTCGGCGTTCGTTGCTGTTGGTCCGATTCCGGAGCACATTTAAGTGCCCACGTTTAGGCACGGACTACGGCATGGCCCATCGCGACAGGCCCTTTTAAGAAAGGTGCCTTCGACGATGGAAGAGGAAATCCAAATTGCTTTAGTTGAGGAGCAATCCTACGACAGTGCCTCGGCGACAGCTTGGTATAAGCCGTCGGCCGAGAGGTCAGATGCCAGTCCCATGGAGTTGAGGTATGCAGACGTTGTCTGCTATAAATGCGGCAAGCGCGGCCATACGATTGCTCGCTGCTTTTGCCAAGGTCCCTGCTGGGGCAAAGACGCCCAGCAAGAGGACTCCCTTCCCAAAGGATGGCGGCGAGAATCAGCGTGAGAGACGCAAGAGATCTGCATCGACCACTGAGGGGTCGGAAAATGCAGGAGCGCAGTAGGGGCGGGATGCCCTAATGACGCGGACTCTGAAGCTACCCAAAAGCTTAGAGTTGTCAAACAAATGGGAAGCATAGTCCCTGAGGTCTCGAAATTTCGGACCCCAACCCTGCTGGTCTATAGCGCTCAAGTACGAGGCTATGATCAGGTGATGAGATAACCCTCCTAGTGAATCCGGGTGCATCACAAAAGTTTGTGAAACTCGCGGCTCTAAGAAAGAGACCGGCGATGTTTGAGTCGCTTTGCCAGGATGGCAGGCGAGAAGAGGCGACCGTTCGTTTAGCGAACGGCGCGCTCGTTAAGTCTGCGAAAGTTCAGGTTGAACTCGCCTCCAGCTTTAGTGACTTCTCTTGTAAAGAGAAGTTCACAGTGCTAGGTATGGAGAGTCCGTATGACCTCATCCTAGGTAAGCTATGGTTGGCAAAGTACCAACCATGGATAGACTGGCGTACACGCACAGTTGCGAACTCTACGCAGGACGAAAAGGATGTGCTCCTGCGAGAGGCGTATGAGACTGATGTCGTATCGAACACAGTTGAGGGTGCGTTGACGGGATGTCAAACGTCACCAATTCCTACCCAGCTCGTTGAGACTGGGGTAGTGAAAAGGACGATGACAAGTAATCATGCGTTTGAATGTGCTGCACAGAGCCGAAGAGACATTGGCAGTAGACGGCGAGATGACAGGAAGTCAAGCATCGCATGAACCGGCACATTGCCTAGAGCCTGGTATTTGGCAGTGCCAGAATCGGGGCATCGATAAGACTATCCTTAACTGTTTGAAAAGCATTATGTTCTGTGCTAGTCCAGCACCATTCTATATCCTTTTTAAGGAGAATAGATAATGGCCTAGCCATATCAGTGTAATTTTTCCTTATATTTATGCAAATAATTGGCGAGACCCAACCACTCCATAAAATACCGCTTGGGGCGCTAACTGCTGTAAGCGGGATATCGCTAGCTCGCATGATCAGTTGGTTATAACCATCGACTAAGTCCGATACACTGTACATTGTACATCCCACCATATTGTTATGATGAACATCCTTTCTAGGAATAGGGGTTTCCGTCATCACGGATGACGCTGGGCGTCATCCCTCCTAATGTAAATGCACCCATGTGCATCACATACACAAGGGTTGGTCACAAATGTGCACCACACCCGAATGCTGGGTCTAATTACTATTATTTAGTAATTGACCATCCTCTTAAGTACACCAAGGGTACTTAACGGGGACTGTGTAACATTAGGGCAACTTTAGCCCGTCACAGGATGTGTACCTGTTGCAACCTCACAGTTCTGCCTGTTGAGAGCCTTGCTGATAAAGCAAAGCTACCTTCTCCTTCGCCTCGTCAAGTTCATGTTGTATGAACTTGGCGATGGCTGAATGGAGGGCATCTCTGTCCAAACCGGACAGCATGGCCAAGATGGCATCGTTCCCTACGGTCGAACTCATTCGTTCGACCACACTCCTTTCTATGTCACTTAGAAAGGAGTATCTATCACGCGAAACGTGATGCGTATTTCCATATTCATCTAACATGTCCATGTTAGATGATAGAACTGTGGTCCTTGGACGGACTACAAAGTGCTACCAAGTGTAACGGGGCACTGCCGACTTATACTGATTCAGTACAAGTCGACTTCGCACTGCTTCAGTGCGAGTGGTGCTTCACGTCACTTAACCAACACTAGCACAAGCAGAGGAAGACTCTCTTTAAAATACTTGCTTTCAAGACGGTTAAAAGTAAATGGTATTTAACACAAATAAAATCTTCTGTTTTTTATCTATTTTATACTGACTTAATTATATACTATACAAAATATGTGATAAAGTCATATCTGTCTCTCTCTTTTTGTGCGCGTCTAGTACTGCGGAGCAAGTAGATATAATGGCCTATATGTACCATGTAACGTAATATTCTCTA
Source organism: Bremia lactucae (assembly GCF_004359215.1). Lineage (NCBI taxonomy): Eukaryota > Oomycota > Peronosporomycetes > Peronosporales > Peronosporaceae > Bremia > Bremia lactucae. The sequence goes on along the minus strand of NC_090615.1, from coordinate 8,083,402 downwards.
AATATTCTCTTTCTTTTAGATAACATATTAATTAACAAACTTTAAGTGTTAATTTCATGCAACGATACACCCCGTTAGAGGTGAAGCGCCTCGAATACTTCACGTGCACTGACGTGCAGACGAAGATTACAGATAGCTAAGAAGCCTTAGCTACCAAAGGTTTATTCTAAGGCTTTACAATAGAGAAAACAAAATCTGTATTAATATATAAGTTCCTACGTAACGATCCTCTATCTACTACTGACTTTATTATAGGGAGCCGCCATAGCAGCCCATAGCAGCACACCCCTTTTGGTATCGCCACCGTCTGTATTGAATAAAAACGTCATATAAAATAATTTCACAATGGGTCATTTCGATGCATCCAAAAATCAATAGTTATTCTTTTAGACTCGTATTTAGATCGTATTTGTAGCTCCAAAATTTCATTGAGGAAATCGCTATATCCACACACACTGATTATCTACATGAGAGTAGTGTACTGGGTGCGACTGCCCCTGGGCACATCAGAAACCGTGTTTTCGTTTGGCTTGAATGAACTGTTTTAATAGGTGAGAAAAAGCCAAGAGCACCCGCACTTTACTGGCAAGTCATAAAAAAGCGAAAAGAAAAAGCAGCAATCGAGCACGAGGAAGAAGTTGAGTTGGAATCATCGACAAGGGTCTGAGGTGCGCTCTTGCGCATGCATATTGACTAGTCTTTGGTGGTCAAGCTAAGGATGATTTTTATTAAACTTTAATTCTACCAAATTCTGCGGGATTGCATGATTACCAAGTAACTAGGCGAATCTTAGTGCTCTTTTTCTGAAACTCACCATGAGCTCTAGCAAGCCACAATTTTCTTATGTGTCAGTTTTGTCGGCTTTCGCTCGTAATTTTCTTTGTTGAAAAAGCAACTACGCAAATGTTGCTAGGTCTTTTTGCAGGCCTTTCGAGCTCATGAAGTTTCTCAATTTATATTCTAGTAATCAACAAGCGGCTGCATTACACTGTTCCCATAAATACAGAGGGAAATAATTAAGGGATGTGGCTAAATTGGTTCCCAAATGTAATTTAGGGGGTGTACCAAATTCTAACGACGACTCTAAAGGAATAATTGTTAATATAGCGGAATAAAAAAATGTTTTATGCTGTCATTTTATCTTGTAGTTTTTATTTATTTAAAACAGGGGGGGTGGCAATACCTAAGATGTGTGTGGCTGTATTAGTTCCCTTTTTTATTATTAACTAACTATGAATGGTGTAACGGGGTGTATCGTTACATGAAATTAACACTTAAAGGTTGTCAATTAATATATTATCTAAAAGGTAGATAATATTTGGAGGATATTACTTTATATAGTAATATCCTGAATTATTATCCATAAATAGGTATACGCCATTATATCTATTTATTCCGCAGACTAATCAGCTGTAGAAGTAATCAAAGAGAGATACAAGATAAGATAGAGATAAGAATTCATTTACATGTTTAGTATTAGGTTATAGTTAAGCATTTACAAAGATAGATTAAGAGACACTTAACTATATTAATACAGTTTTCATTTTACCCTCTTAAGTTAACTTGTCTTAAAAGAAGTCTTACTCTGCACGTACAGTGTACGTCACCTGACGAAAGGCACCACTCACAACTGAAGCAGTGTGAAGTGGACTTGTACTGAAACAGTACAAGTCGTAGTGCCCCGTTACAAATGGCGATTACTTGCGCACCGCACCGCCCAATCGTGTCTTGGGAAGATTGGCGGCAAATCAACCAATGAGTAGAACTAATGTCTTATCGCATCAATATTACCAAGTTTAATAATATTGGAACTATTAAGCTAAGAAATTAAGTAAGACAATTATTTGTACTTCTTTGCTAATTCATAGAACATAATATTAATTATTATTCTTTTAGGAAAAAGTACTTATGTAACGGAGCACCCCGTTCCCTTAACCAACATTCACTATAGTGACTGATGCGGAGTGACATAATAGTATTTCTATGTCACTCTACATCGGTTTTCAATTAAAATTCCAATTTTAACGCATTATTAATTTTTGTTTAGAAACCAATTCGTTTGCGCATGACGACAAATAAGTCCGTGCGCGTAGCCCGTGAGGCCGCAAAGCTGGCAGCTGCACGGGTCAGTGCAGCTGTCGTAGACGCTCATGCGTCTATTGCGGGGAAGAAGTCACCTCCTACTCCAATTGGAGGTGACTGGTATAAGTCACCTGCTACTCCCGTGGTAGGCGACTGGGCCGAGTTGGCGTGATCGCCCGACTCGATGAAAACTGTTAAGGCCTCCGGACCAATCGGATCCATGTATGTGAAACCTTCGAGTCCTCACATGACAACCAAAGAGGTGATGACGGAGTTGTTTGACGCTTCGTCAAACCCTTTTAGCGCGGAGTCACCTTGTAATGACATCTTATAATGACTGTCTAAATGACGACCACTCTGGTGATGTCAGTAGGCATCACCAGGAACGAAGTGATCGGTCACTTCGGCCAGAATGCTACTGGTGGTGCTAATTTGCAGTACCAGGAACAGAGTGATTTTAGTGATCGCTCCGGGAGCAATGTTAGAGTTAACGTTAACATGTTCCAACGGGACAGGGACCGCAATACGTTGCTATTTGCTCCCGAAAAGAAGCCTTGGTTGCCTTCTAAGGGTAATTTAACTCCTCGGTCTGGTATGTCCAACGATCGGTATCATATTCCGTCGTTCAACTTATCCAAGCTTTACAAGCCTGATGAGGACAAAACGGAACTCTTCACCGATGCCTTTTTGTGGCATTGGTGGTACACTTGTAAGCAGGCAAAGGATGTCACTCCTTTGTTCCAAGCTTGGGAAACATTTGTACAGAATGTGAAAAGCGTAGGCCGCGAGATCTGGCTTGACAAATTGGATACTTTCCGTGAACGGCTCAAAACACATATTGACGCTACAAGCTTTACCGTTTGTCTAGAGAGGCTGGGTTACCTTGCCTCTCGTGGGGTAACTCATGCCCATGTTGTTTTGGGGATGCAGCTTATGCCCCTAAGGAGGCATACTCCCTTAATGATCCTTGTTGAGGGACGCTCATCCCTTGTAAGATGCGCGAAGGAATTGAGAACCTCCAAACCGAATACGAGAGCGGGAAGCGCTTGTTCTCTGATTAATTCTCTGTCGAGGAGGGTGGGTCTCGTAGTACTGTCGAATGAGACACGGAACGTCCATCACCAGTTGAATAAGAGGTTCCCAGATATCATGCGAAGGTAGATAACCTTGCAGACCAACGAGGTAACTCGTTTAAGTCCCTTTTCCTCACAGTGGTAGTAGAAGCGCTCAACAAGAAAACGCTTTTCACCACTCGAATCCGTCAATGAATGCGGAGGGGGGAGAAATCGGGTTCGCCTCAATCGACGAACCCGAATCAATATCGTGATTTGAATCGCACCCTTCATTAATTGAGGGAGGACATTGATCACGAGCGATCTCGTTGCCGCGAATTGGGGTGAAGGTCGATTATGTTTCTCGTCAACAGTTGAGAAATTGCGCGCAAGTTGCGACTGATGAATTGGCAAACGCAAGGACATGTTAGTCCCTTCATAACGAGCTAGTGACAGCTTCTCAGAAAATCTATTTCTTCGAGGAAAGAGGATCGTCTGGTTTTAGAGAATCAGACTTTGTTTTGATACAATAAGGCTTATGGCTCGGAACCATCAGGCTTTGGCGGATGCCCTTGACTGTTCCGGTGTAATCTGAAATCGGAAGAAGCCTCATAATGATGTTACGGCGGAGACACCTAACATAAAATGTAGGATGCATACGCATACTACGAGGCAGCTCGATCGTGTACGCATTGCCTTGGCGATTTAGTACACGAAACGGGCCGATATACCTGAACAGTAACTTATTAATTTCCTACATTCGTCACTACGTGCTTTGGTGGGTTTACCGTAGACATGTAGGACTAGATCATTAATTTTAAATGAAAGTATGTTTTACTCTTCCATTTTTGACAGAGTTTCGTTTCTGTCGGTCCACCGCATCAGCGATGGAATTCTGTACGAAACGGACGACTGCTTCTCTAGCCAGCACGAAATCACCTGCTGACTTGGGTTTGTTTTTGTCTTCAGTGCGACCGATACGCCCTGCGGGGATGTCATTCTCCTCATTAGTGAGAGCATTTTTGCTCTTATTTAATATTATTGTTTAAGATGCCGAGTCTTTCAGCATCGTTATTAAAGTCAGTGATAGCATAGTTGCCAATACTGATTTGTCCACTTCAATGTTGATTAAATCAACATCGGTATCCTTCACATTGACCGTAGGGTCAATGCGTGGTGAGCAAGAGCTAGAAAGTTCTTTGCTCGAGCGAGTCCCTCCCCCCTGAATAAGAGTTACGCTTAAATAAGGTGGGTATACGTGGGTGGCGTAAGCTATTCACGTTAAATGGTGCGTGCTTTGTAGAAGCATGCACTATATTGTCGATGGTAATTCTACCATCATTAAGAACTCGGCCCAGCTCGTAAAAGAGTGGACGTATCCACGAAGTACCTCTTCGAGGATACAATTTGCACGTTCTGTCTGACCATGTGTTTCAGGATGGTCAGAAGTTGACATTGTAAACTGTGTTCCAAGTGATATGAACACAGATTGCCAACATTCCGCCATGAATCTAGGGTCTCGATCTGAGACCAATTCACGGAGGAACCCATGGAGTCGAAACATCGTGTGACTCCGGGAGTGCAACAAGCTGTACCACCTTGCTGAAACGATCAACAAATATAATAATACAATTATTCTTGTGATGGTCTTCGTGATATCCGAAGACGAGGTCCATGTACACGGACTCCCAGCACTCCACCGGAAAAGGTAAAGGTTGGAATGGAGCACGGGATGAAGTACCGGGCTTCACCCGCTGACAAACTGTCGAAAGTACGTATGTACTTGCGGGCGAACTCATACTAGCGTGGACAGTAAAAATCGCGGCTTATGGTGAGATAGCTTTTATCACGTCTACAATGTACACATATAGGTGCGTCGTGGCACTCTTACATGATGCGTAAACGCAAATCATTATGGGCAAACGCAAATCATTATGGGCTGGGGTGACAACACGAGGTGTGTCGCCAGCAATGGCTGTGTAATACCGTGACCCATTGCGCGTTGTGTATCGATCTGTTGAGGATCGATACAATCTCGACAATCCTTACAAGGATAGTTGTGATGGACTTCTATGGTAATCCATCAACCCTTTAAGAGCCTTATCTTGTTAAATAGGCTCTTTTAAGTCGTCAAGTAATGTTGCTTTTTGTTGCAACAGTGGCCTTATGCTCACTGTTGATTAGCGCAGCCGGCTCAAAGTCGTGCTGGCGCGGAGGGTATCAGCGATGACGTTAAGTATTCCTGGTTTTATGCTTCACGGAGAAGTTATGCTCCACGAAGAAATACAACCATCTCGCAATTCTTTGCGAGAGGTGTGGACTGTTTACGGCCGTGCGTAAAGACGCGTGGTCCGTATACAATGAACGGTCTAAAACCCAAGAGATAGACCCTAACCTTAGCCAGTGCGTATTTCATGGCAAGAAGTTCCTTGTCATGCGCTGGATATTACATTCAGCTGTTTAAAGCTGACGCGATTGATAACAGACTTTGCGCTCTGCGCCGTCTGTGTCATACTGCGTTGACGCACAGCCTTTTGCAAAATCGCTAGCGTCATAGATCACATGAAATGGTCGGTCTTGGTCAGCAATCGCCAGAATTGGCGATTGCATCAAGCTTTGCTTAATACCCTCAAAGCGACGCTGGCATTTAGCGTTCCATGACCACTTCACATTTTTCTTCATCAAAGCAGAAAGATTTACTTTCGACATAATTGCGGGAGTGCTTATGTAAGTACGCCACTAAGCCGAGGAACTTTTGAAGTCCCTATACATCAAGTTCGATTGAACTAAGTAACTCTTATTTTAAGCCGATAAGTCTTCCTCTGCCATATTGATTGAGGCTGCTTTTCAAGAATTCATCAATAAACATTATTGCGTTATGTACAATCATGAGGTTCTGTGCAACGTCCCTTACATGTATTTCATTTCCTACAAGAGGAATAATAAATAGTATTCCCTAGATTAAATAGCTACAAAATTATTACATTTTATTGATACTGACTTAATAGTTCCAATATTCCCAAATTTGGTAATATTGACGCAATAAGATATTAGTTCTGTTGACTGGTTGTTTTAAGTTCAAAACAACTTCGCCAATCGTTACAAGACACGATCAGGCGGTGCGCAAGGAGGCGCTTTATGTTACGGGGCACTACGACTTGTACTGAAGCAGTACAAGTCGTAGTGCCCCTTTACACCTGGTAGCACTTTGTAGTCCGTCCAAAGACCACATTTCCTTCATCTAACATTGACATGTTAGATGATAGTGGGAATACGCATCACGTTTCGCGTGAAAGCTACTCCTTTAATTAGTGACATAGAAAGGAGTGCGGTCGAACGAATGAGGTTGACCGTAGGAAACGATGCCATCTTGGCCATGCTGTCCGATTTAGACATGGATGCCCTCCATTTAGCCATCGCCAGGTTCATACAACATGAACTTGACGAGATGGAGGAGAAGGTAGCCTTGCTGAATCAGCAAGGCTCTCAACAGGCAGAACTGTTGAGATTACAACAGGTACAGACCCCTGTACCTGGGATGACGCACACGCGTCGTCCCGAAACCTTAAAGATTGACATCTCTAAGTATAGGGGAGTCGAAGAAGACTCCCTCTTGAGATGGTTTGTCGAGTTGGACGATGCCATAAGGGCACGTCACATCGTCGACGAGCAAATACAAGTCGCATTCGCTCAATCAGATTTGGCAGGTCGTGCCAAAATTTGGGCATTGGGCCATAAGTTGCGCGACCCATATGTCTTTGGGTCGCTTGAGGCCTTTAAAGCCCGGCTCAAACAGACATTTGAACCACCTAGGGCTGAGTTCAGAGCTCGTTCAGAGCTTCTGAAACTCGAGCAAGGCAAGCGTGATGTTCACGCATATGCCCAGCACATACGACTCTTAGCAAGTTGTATTACAAACAACCCAGTTCATGAACACACGTTGATTACGGTGTTCATGCAAGGTCTTACGGATGGTCCCGTAAAGACCCACCTGTTCCGCTTGGAACTGGATACGCTTGAAGAAGCAATATCCGTTGCGGAACAGGAGGACTTTAGCTTGAGACAGGCTCAAGCTAGTTCGTCATCGTATCGTCTTCCAAGACGACACGAGTTAGGAGGTCCAGAACCCATGGACCTCTCTTACGTCGAAAGCGAGAGACCTCGCTTTTCGAGCAATAAGCGATTGCAGAGATGCAATCGCTGTCAAAAGTTAGGTCACTACACTCATGAGTGTAGTGCTCCACGCCCAGAACCGAGGGGTACTGAACGTACTTATGGATTGTTACAAAGGGCACCGGTCGCGGGTCCGCCGTTGTTGCGAAATCGCAACAGCGAGGTGGACCGCCATAAAAATGCCGGGGTCAGTAGGGGCGCAACGCCCTACTGATCCAGCAACCTCAAGAGAATTTGCAAATCTCTTGACAAAAGTTGCTCCAGACACACAATCATTATGTTTCTCTGCACCTGGTGATGAGGTATTCCTGATCACCTTGAAGTTCAAAGTGACAAATGATTTGTCACTAAGAGCCCAAGTGGACTGTGAAGCGTCGAATAACTTTATTCGTCGCCAGTCGCTAGAGGGTCGTAGGCTCAAATATGTTAAGCGCGACATCCCTCCCACGAGGATGACGGTGCGTCTAGCGACAGGCGCATCGATAACAGTAATGAAACGCGTAGTGA
>NC_090615.1:8055721-8072877 GCF_004359215.1 Bremia lactucae | reverse complement strand
CCACGTGTCGTCGTCCCAACTCACAATGATTTGCGCTTGCGCATCATGTATGAGTGTCACGATGCACCAACAAGTTAGCATCGTGGACGTGAGAAGACTTACCTCACAGTAAGTCGCGACTTTTACTGGCCCTGCCAGTATCAGTTCGTGCGCAAGTACATTCGTGCTTGCGAGGTATGTCAACGGGTGAAGCCTAGCCCTTCATCCCGGGCGCCTCTTCAACCTCTATTACTCCGGCAGAGAATTGGCAGTCCGTATCTATGGACTTCGTCTTCGGATTTCCCGAAGACGATCACAAAAAGAATGGAATCCTTGTTTTGTAGACATATTCAGCAAGATGGTATATCTTGCTGCAGTACCAGAGTCGATTACGGCTATGGGTTGTGCCCGTGTCTTTATCGACACGGTATTCAAACTCCACGGTTTACCACGTGAATTGGTCTCGGATAGAGATCCACGATTCACGGCGGAGTTTCGGCAACCCGTTTCCGATCTCTCGGAACACGGCTGACTATGTCAACTTCTGAACATCCAGAGACAAATGGTCAGACGGAACGATTAAATCGCGTCATCGGAGAGATACTTCGAGATTACGTCCAATCGTAAGCGAATTGGAGCGAGTTTTCACCGATGGTCGAATTCGCCATCAACTATTCAGTGCATGCGTCAACAACGCATACACCGTTCTTCGTGAATGGCTTACGCCATCCTCGCATTCCCACCAATTAGAGGGATCCTCTAGTTTAAGGGGGGGTGGAGTCGCACGAGCAAAACCATTTCTGGCTCATGCTCATCACGCGTCGAAGATAACAACGACGCGAGTGATGTCGATGTCAAAGCAATGACGTCGAAAGAGAGAACGATCTCATGGCAGTGCGCATAAAGCGCAGTGAACAAGACAAAATAAAGGAGTCAGCAGAGGAATTTCTGCTGACTCGAGAATCAGTAATCCGTTTCGTACAGGATTCCATTGCTAACGCAGTGGACCGTCAGATACGGAATGCAGACAGCAAATGTTCGTTCATTTGAAATTAACGATCTAGTGCTACTCTCTACCGTAAACTTACCTAAGGGTTTAGTCACTAATGTGGGTAGCAGTAAACTACTACCCAAGTTCATTGGGCCTTTTCGTGTGCTGCATCGCAGTGGCAATGCGTACACAATAGAATTGCCACGTATGATGCGAACGGATCTTACATTTTATGTTGGTCGGCTCCACCCGTACCATCAGTACGCGGCTTCTTTCGAGGACAGATCTGACCACCCCTTTCAAGAATCCCTAAAAGATTCTTGTGATCGCGTACCAGATTTTCATGTTGAACCTGAAGTTTCTCATGCCGGTTCCGAATATCCTCGAAACAGCGATGAGCTGACGACAGCTCATCACGAACAGCGTGATCCTTCCGTTCGTACTTCAACATGGAGTACGCACTCTTCGAACGGTCTTCCAACCGCTCGATATGGTGAGTCTGCACCGTCTGCTCCAACGAGCGACGCTTGGCACGCTCGTGGTCAAGTCCCTCTCCAAATCATGGAGGAAGTAATCGATTTTGTCGATCTTCGACATTAGATCCGAAACACGGTTCGGATCTAATTTTCCCTCCTCCACCACAACCATTGGAGATTCCCACGGTGGTCAACGTTTCCTTGTGGAACGTATCCAGAACCACCGTGATGTGAAGGGGCATCGAACGAGTTATCTTGTTCGCTGGCGTGGTTATTCACCTTCACATGACAGCTGGGAGCCTCGTTCCCAGCTGGTTGCTGACGTTGAGGGACCCATCCGATGGTTCAGAACACCCATCGAAAATCACGCGCCCCCGGCGCTTGTAAATCGATTGCCAAACGTCAATCGCATCCCGCATCTCAATAGAGATTACCCAGGGCGAAAAAAGGGAATCGACATCCACATTTACCCTCTTCGTGTTTTCAACACAACACAGACAGGGATCACCCCACGTGAGGCATGGAAGTCCTGCCTCACGTGGCAACCGATGCAATTTATACCTTGCACCGGTTGGAGTTCGTTTCTCGAACTTAACGCGATTCGCGTTAAGTTTTTGAAGCCAGGCTTCGCGTCCAATGTCTTTGACATTGCGAATGAACGCGCTCCAGGCTTGCATACGCGAGACTTTATCTCGCTTATTGTTGCCACTAAACCATCGATGCTTAAGAAAAGCATCGAGATAGAAATCTTCCTCAGGGAGAAAGTTCTTCGCGCTGGGATCAAGGCCATGTAGCTTTGTCGCAATAAATATGGGATATTCATTGTGAGAAGTAGTCTCTCCAGACAAGCTATTCATTAGCCGTTCTGGCAAAAGCCACGCCTTCTTCTCAGGAGTGAGATGAGACATTTTATTGTCTTCACTCCCCTGAGTGGTATCCACTGAAGCAGGGGTACCGCAAGAACTTTCAGTACGATGGCTTACACCATCGTCATCACCTTGCACAGAAACAGGTGCAGGTGACCGTACGGGAGACGGAATGGGCGATGAGAGATCATCCTCATCGTCGGAACCAAACAGACTAGTACCTCGTCTATCAGAATGAGCCCTCTCATTCGAAGGCTCATAGTCAGCCGCCTGCCGTCTATCAGGCGACTGTTCTATTCTCCCCGAGTCGGCCATTTCGTAGTACTCGCATTCGTAGTCGACCTCCAAAGAGGGGTCGTATTCACGTGGTGAATTACCACATGCACCCGCAACATCTAGTGTTGCGCGGTAGAAGATACTACGGCAGACGGAACGTCTGCCACAAGAGATACCAGTGCGCCACACGCGGCTGCACGAACCGCAGCCGAAGGCGCCGCACTATCAGCACCCCGCATGAATTTGCTCTTTATGCGATGGAATTTAAAATGATGGTTCTGACCAATCAACATCATTTTAAAATAAGTGGTCACATAGTGACTGCTCCATTCAATGACAGTCAGAGTGATTGTCGTTTAAGGGAGGGGTGATGTAACGGGGTGTATCGCTACATGAAATTGAAACTTAAAGGTTGTTAATTAATATGTTATCTAAAAGGTAGATAATATTTGAAGAATATTACTTTATTTAGTAATGTTCAGAAATCTTATCCATAAATAGGTATAGGCCATTATATCTATTTATCCCGCAGACTAACCAGCTGTAAACGTAAACAAAGAGAGAGACAGATAAGATTTCAATAGCATGTTCAGTATTAGTTTTTAATTAAGTTAGCATTAACAGATAGAAAGTAGAGATACTTAATTATGTTAATACGGATTTTATTTAACCCTCTTTAAGCTAATTGTCTTAAAGAGAAGTCTTCCTCTGCACGTACTAGTGTACAGGAAGTGACGTAAGGCACCACTCGCAACTGAAGCAGTGCGAAGTAGACTTGTACTGAAGCAGTACAAGTCGTAGTGCCCCGTTACAGGTACCGAAGTTAATCAAAATATGATTTAATTTTGGGAGCGTTTGAAAGCTCTCAATTTTTGATAGTAATTTCTGTATTTTTGGTACGCTTCTATATAGTCTTATTGTTTTTTCCTCCGTATCTAGCTAGAGCTGTACGATGTAAAATCTGTTTTGACTCTTACTAGTAAATTTTTGGCATATAACACTTGTGGCCTCGGAAGAAATGATTGCGCGGTCACTTAATATACGATTAGAAAGCGGCTAAAACTCAAAATAAAGGATGTGTAGTCTTTTATCTCGGTCTCTTGTATACATACTTATTAATGGTTGCTGGAAAAGGTATTATTGGTAGCATCCATTGAGCTCGCGCGCTCCTTGCCCGCAAAAAAGCGATTTTGAAAGCCGCCGAATATGTTGCGAATGCCACCAGCAGGGCTAGCAGACTCGTTTGTTGACCCCTTCTGACCATTTTGAGACGTGTTAGAATTACGCGATTCATCAAACGGACCAGCAGTCCTATTTGGGTCGCACCCCGCCAGAAAGCTCTCATAAGATTGTTCACGCTCCTGTAGTAGCTCATCCGTGCGAATCTGCTTGGCCTCCACACGAGCACAGACCTCTTCGAATGCCTTTTTAGCAGTCATATATTCCTTTTGCAAGGCGTCAAGGTCGTGCTTTATACCGGTCAATTCCCGTTCACTTTCCTGGATGCTGCACAAAGCAAGAGCTTGCTCATCAATCTTGAGGCATTTGATCGAGTACTTAACGGCCGACAACCAGTTGTCACCGTACACGCAAAATAAATGTTCGCCCTTTTCTAGTGGCAATGTACGCCGCACCTCAAAAAGTGAGAGTTTACTAAAAATTTCAGGCAACTCCGTGTCACTGTTAATACCAGGCCACAACTCTGGATTTAGATCCATGAGCTCCACCGTGCTAGATAAATACATGTCAGCAGCAGTGAAGCGCGCCTTCTTCACTGACTCCTGGACCATGCGCACGGCTCCATACTGGTCAAACAAAACCAACTTAAACTTGCTTTTGCTGGCGGAGCGGCACATGAAGACAATAGACTCGCGATCCTTATCCACCTGCAACTTATAGAAATGCGCGTCCTGCTTATCAACCTTGGCATGGCGCTCCATGCCAAATACCATTTGAGTGACATGCGGCAGTTGTGTCGAGTTGTTCCGCGCATCGCACAAGTCACGCGCAGCAGACAACACAGTCTGCGAGATTTGCGTGGGAATGGGCATGCCAATCTTTGTAAACAGCGCACCAACGACGCGACCGAATCCGCCCATGGACTCAACATCGACACTTTCAAACTCCATGTCCTTACCACTCTCACCTGCTACATCGTACTGGCGGCGCTTATTGGGGTCACTCAGCACGGCATACGCAGCACTGGCCTGCTTGAACTTGTCAGCAGCGTCGACTGATCCGGCATTGCGGTCGGGGTGGTACTTAAGCGCGAGCTTGCGATACGCTGTCTTGATCTCCAGCTCACTAGCGGACTTCTCTACGCCCAGGACCTCATAGAGGTTGGTTTTTTCCTCAGGCTGCTTCGGCACATGTTCGCTCATTGTTCGGAGAGGAATATATGTGGAGAATACCGGAAGAACTCTAAACGTGACGTTGATTGGTTTTAATGAACAAACGATAAATCATTCTGTGCTGGTCTCATGAAATAGTACTCTAAATAATTCCGATTTTATGAAAAATTTCATGTTCGACGCACACTTCGCAGCAAATTACATGTTATTCTCGACTCCGAAACAAAAAATAAAAGGACTCAAAGCCTTCCTTTCTTAGTAACGCGCGCACATTCCCTCTCGTCCTTTATCTGCCGCCCGCATCCTATTCCCTCCGCCTATCAATCCCTCATTCGTCCGCCCCCTCCATTTCCTAACACTTGGTCTACACGGATATGCTCGCCTGCGCAATCCACTGGTCTTAGCTTTGCCGGCTGTCTTCCTAGATTTGCCGCCGCAGTCGACATCTCGGCAGCACAGCAGCGAGCTCAGCAACAGGACTGCGGTACTCCTTAAATCAGGTCCGCGACGTTCATGGGCATCTCATCGATCTGCGTGTTGTAAAATTGCTCAATGTCGCGCAAGTACCGCACGTCATTGTGGGTTAGAAAGTTAATAGCAACACCCTTACGACCGAAACGGCCGGAACGACCTATACGATGGATATAGTTTTCGCGATTCGTGGGGAGGTCGTAATTAATGACCAGCGACACTTGTTGGACGTCGATACCACGAGCCAGCAGGTCTGTGGTGATTAGCACGCGCGACGAGCCCGAGCGGAACTCACGCATAATGATGTCACGCTCACGCTGCTCCATGTCACCGTGCATGGCCGACACCGTAAAGTCCTTGGACTGCATTTTTTCCGTGAGCCAGTCGACTTTTCGACGTGTGTTGCAGTAAATGATGGCCTGTGTGATTGTCAACGTCTCGTAGAGATCGCACAGCGTGTCGAACTTCCACTCTTCACGGTCGATAGCAATAAAAAATTGTTTGATACCCTCGAGGGTTAGTTCGTCCCGCTTCACGAGAATGCGGATTGGCTCGCGCATGAAACGATGAGTCACTTCAAGCACGTCGAGGGGCATTGTAGCTGAGAACAACGCCACCTGCACCTTCTCCGGCAGAAAGCGAAAGACCTCGTAGATCTGATCCTTAAACCCCCGAGAAAGCATTTCATCGGCCTCATCTAATACAAACATTTTGACCTCGTCGGTGCGCAACGCTCGACGGTTGATCATGTCGCCGACGCGACCAGGGGTACCAACCACGATGTGCACGCCTTGTTGCAACGTACGAATGTCATCGCGCACGGCAGTGCCGCCAACACAAGCATGCACTTGCACGCTCATGTAATCACCAATTGCAACCACAACCTTGACAATCTGTTGCGCCAGTTCACGAGTCGGGGCGAGAATTAAGGCTTGGGTCTCCTTGAGATTAATGTCAATCTTTTGCAAAATGGACACGGCGAACGTAGCGGTCTTGCCAGTACCAGACTGCGCCTGAGCAATGCAATCGTGCCCCAAAAGAATTGGTTTCACCGCGCGCTGCTGAATGGCAGACGGTTTCTCGAATCCGTACGCATAGATTCCGCGCAGTAGGTCCTCGCGCAGATCCATGCCATCGAACGTCTCGATCACTTCGTCCCAATTCGTCTCGATATCGCCTTCACTTAGCTGCACTTGCTCGGTTTGCTCTTCATCGACGTTTTCACTACCATGCAGGGGACACAAAAATCTCGTCAATGACACTTTGCAATATACCGGCTCACTTATTGACGACTCAATCTTACGTTGGCTTGCGATCCTCGACTTCAGCCATGGTTGTTAGTGTTTAGAATTGACAGCGAGTGTATGTGGTGAGAAACTAGGGATTCAGGCGAAACAGTCGGTTTCGCGGTCTTTCTCCGTGTGCGTGTATGTTCGGTTTTGGAGACTTACTAGGAAGAAAGATTAAGCGCTTTCTTAAACTTTGTATGTGTCTCTAAGTGGGTGGTCAGCATCCAAGCTGTGTTTGTCACATAACTTGTGTTGGATACGCAAGTTTCGGTAAAAGTCGGTCCAATTTCTAACGCAAATGGAGAACAATGGTGGTAGAAAGTGAGGAAAAAATGGGTACCATCATAACAAACTGAGAAAGGGAAGAGGAAGAAGAGGAATTCAATGTGGTCTGATGTAGTGGGGAACACATCGGTTGGAGAATGTTGTGGTACATTTACTTTACGGGCAAAATACTCTTATCCTATTCTAAAATAGTTAATTACTTAAATTCCATTTATTATGGGCAACAATTGTGGTCGCCGCCAGATGTAAATCTGGCGGCCGAAATCTGTTTAATTTAGCAAGGGTAAGGCTTTAGAGTTAAATATTTAAATAAAGTGCAGTTCCCCTTATGATCTTTATGCATAAGTGCCTTCATTAGGCTTGCGCATTGATCTGTAAGAAAAAGAAGCCTATCTAAGGTATATACTTTTGGGCAATAGTTGCCACTTGGTTCTACGAAACGTTGAATCCCTTGAACTAGAATTCATTAAGCTTTAATAGCTTGTACGACTCCCTGAGTTGTTAAACCCATAATACCTATAGAACTAAGAGACTCCTTGAGTCTAAAAGTCTTCCTCTGACTTTAGGAGCGAGGTAGCTCCGCTACATCAGGTAGCACTCGTAGTCAATCTATGCCAAATTTCTCACTAAAATGGAAGAGATTACAGAGGCGCAACGAGTAGCTTACGACAAGCTCAAAACTTTATTTGGGCTTGAACATGTGGAGTTCATTATCTCCCAGGGACCAGAGGTCCTGCATGCAAGGCTTGAAGCCTTCATGTGATACGAAAACTCCCTCACCGGCCAGGTACCAGATCATTTAGTGGCATCTATGCCAACCTGGTATATCGCTGTAGCTGATTCAGAGACGAAGGCTCGCCCTCTAGCTGTCAATGTGAAGACATTTGAGGGAAAAGAGAGAGAAAATCTCCTTTTTTGAATGAAGCAGATGGAGATGTCCAGTGACTCCGCCTTGTTCTTAACAGAACGGCAAAAGGTGGCTATTGCCATTTCCAAACTCGGATGTAGAGCCATGGAGTGGGCACTATCGTGCAGTACGTCCAGAAACGACGCTTTCCCTTCATGGGATTCGCCGAAACAGCAAATGACTAGCATGTTTGAACCGCCTGATCCGGCTTTTCGCATGCGAGCACGGCTCCTAGCGACTCAACAGGGTAAACAACCCTAGGGGACTCTGTCCAAGAGTTGAGAGCTCTCATTGCATCTATACATCAAGACCCGGTGCAAGAATCAATTATCGTAACAATTTTTATGGGGGTTCTCAATGAGGGCGTTGCCCGGACGGGATTATTCCGATCTCATCCTGCTACTTTCGAAGAGGCAGTTGCCATAGCGCTACGCGCTGAATTCGACTTTAAGTCTGCTTGTGTTAGCACTCATGTTTACCGTACAAGCTCTTCGAGCAGGGGCGGTCACCTCCTAAAGAGTAACGGAGGTACATGGGTTCCGTCTAATAGAGCGGAACCCATGGATCTAAGCCTCGTTGAGGAAGGAGAAGAGGCTCTTCAAGCTGTGGAACAGCATAAGACCATCCGTAGATGTTATATATGCGGAAGAACGAAACATTTACGTCCGGTCTGCCCCCTACGAAATTCGCGTAAAGCTCGAAAGAGCACCAATTCCGACCTATACCAAAAATCTGGTACGGTGCGGGGAAACGTCGATACCCAGTAGGTGCGGGGCGCCCTACTGGGAAAGACCTAGGCTCTGTCGGACCTAGCCCCAATTAGCTAACAAGCCTGGCTGTTTGTCGCTCAAGCGACAGTGAAGGGCTTTGATTAGCCATGGGCAACTTTAATTGACTCAGGAGCATCTTGCAAATATGCTCGACGTCTTTCCTTTGAAGGAAGTCAACAATACGTTGAGGCGCTTAAAGCGCATAAAAGTGATACAATCACTGTTCGCTTAGCGACTGGAACTCGTGTCAGTGTTCCTAAAGTTCCATTGAACTTAGGTATAAAGTTTCTGGACTTTGACAGTATGGAGTCCTTAAATTAGATTCGAGATATGATCTCATCCTTGGTATGTCCTGGCATGAAGACGCCATGAGCCATGAGCGGTTGGAGGTCTAAGACCTTAGGCTCCACCGGCAATGTTCCTAGCAAAGTTTTGGAGAGTCATGAACCTACCTTTGCTAGGCAATAAAAGCGCTATTGGCGCGGATCCTTGACTGAGTCTGTCAGTGTTTTAAACATTGGAACGTCTGAATTAATAAACTCCATTGTTGAAAACATTAATTTTGAGCCCGACTCAGAAGAAGGAAGTGGAGCGGCACGTACTCCGTCGAGTGACACTCGTTGTAATAATTATTCACTGAATGCTGAACGCATTGTTGGCCTAAGGCCGAGTCATCAAGGGTGTAATATCCTGAAATACGTGGAGTGGCACGTCTAAGTCCACCGAGTGTGGTCGGCCGAGGTGGCACCATACTGAGTGTCAGCAGTGAGATTATTGGCGGTTCGCCGGTAACTCAAGGGTGCAATATCCATGAGATACGTGGAGTGGCACGTCTAAGTCCACCGAGTATGGTCGGCCGAACACTGTAATCAGTGTAAGATTAAATAGTACTGATCAGTACTAGTAAAGGTGCCCCGTTACACCTGGTGGCACTTCGGAGTTCTTTTAACGACCTACGCGTTTCATCCAACGTGGAGATGTTGGATGAAGAAGGAGGGAGTTTTCCAGCCCCTCAAGAAGGCAATCACGCACGGGTGAAGGGATGACTCATTTGAGTGACCTTGAATGGAGAGCGATCGAAGGAATGAGTTCTGTCGTAAGCGAGCCAGCCGGTGGTGCCATGCTGTACACTCTGGGAAGAGTTGGACATCATGCGGCCATAGCCGAGTTCATACAACACGAACTCGACGGGGCCCGAGTGAAATTATACTTGCTTTATTAGCAAGGCTCTCAACACGTGGAGGGGTTGAGAGAACAGGGTGCTAAAAAACTAGCACTGATGAGACGGCAGCATGTTAATATTGCTGTATAAGCCGACGTGCTTAAGGGTGCTCAACGACTAGAGCTGATCAGACGGCAGCATGTAAATATTGCTGATAGGCCGACTCAGGGTGCTCAACAACTAGAACTGATGAGACGGCAGCATGTAAATATTGCTGATAGGCCGACGCTTCCGTCGACCCGAAAGCTTCAAGATCGAAATCTCCAAGTTTTAGGCAGTCGAAGGCAACTCCCTTTTGAAATAGCTCGTACAATGCCATAGAAGCTCGCCCTATCAGTGATGATGCGACGCAAGTGTAATTTGGCATGTCCAACTTAGCCGGACGTGCCAAATCATGAGCCTTAGAGATCAAGCTTCACAAGCCATTAGTATGTGGGCCGTATTAGGTCTTTTAGACCTGGCTCAAACAAACATTTCAGCCGCCACGTGCCGAATTCAGGGCTCGAGCCGAGCTCCTGGATTCAAAGCAGGGCAAGCGTGACATTCACACTTATACCCAACATACACGATACCTGGTCAGTTGTATCGTTAGTCATCCAATCGATGAGCAAACACAGGTGACTGTGTTTAATAAAGGTCTTGTAGACGGACCTGTTAAGACCCACCTGATCCGGCTAGAATTAGCGTCGCTCGACCAAGCGAGTAATATAGCGAAACAGGAGGACTTCAGCCTGAAACAGGCTTTTCGTCCACTCGGGTGCATATTGTCCACCGAGACGACAAGAAAACGGAAGAGCCCATGGATCTTTCGTATGTCGAGAGCGAGAAACCTCGCTCTTCAAGTTATAAACGGTTACAAAATGTAACCGCTGTCAAACGACGGGCCACTACGCCTATGTAGTGACTTACGGCCAGTGCCTAAAAACACTGAGCTAAATGATCGACCTCTCGCTAGCAACAGAACAGAACGCGGATCGGACGCCGTTGCGAAATCGCAACGGCGAGGTGGATAATTGTGAGAGAATCAACTTCCCCACATAGCACTCCGACCTTCTGTGAGCGTAAAGCAACAGGAGGATGGCGGATTGTGCATGCATTCAATAAATTGAGCGCTGCAACGGACCGGGCTCAAACGTCGATACCACAGAAAGACGTAATCATTGAGGATATGTCAAAGAGAACTATCTTTTCGTTAATGGATCTGATGGATGAATTCTATCAGATCCTCATGCGTAAACAAGATATTCCGTTCACAGCAGTAAGCACCTTAAGCGGTATGCTATGGGAGTGGCTAGTCATGCCACAGGGACTTAGTAATGCCCCTGCGACACAAAACAGATGTGAAACCAATCTGTTGTGATCAGTGCGGGATTTGCACCGAGTTATTTTGACGACGTCTTCGTTTATAGCAGATCCATGGACGCAAAGTAGGACGTTGAAGCTGATCGTGCCCACGTCCAAAAGGTTCTTACACTTATGCGTAAGCACAAATTGTATGTAAATCTCAAGAAGTGCAAGCGAAAAACTTCATAGGTGCATCGTGGGTAAATACGGTGCACGCCCTGACCCGGAAAAGATCAAGGCGATCACCGACTGGCCTGTGCCAGTTGATGTTAAGGGACGTCAAAAGTTTTCGGCTAAGAGGCGTACTTGCATAAGTAGTCTCGCAATTATGTTGAAATGACAGTACATCTTTCTTCTTTGTTAAAGAAAAATGTAAAGTGGTCATGGAACGCTGATTGTCAGCGTTTCTTTGAAGGTATTAAGCAAAGCTAAGGCACTCGCGAATCCTGGCGATAGCTGACCAATACCGACCATTTCATGTGGTCTGTGAAGCCAGCGATTTTGCAGTCGGCTGTGCGTTAATGCAATATATCACAGACGGCGCAGAGCGCGTCTCTGCTATAAATCGCGTCAGCTTTCGACAGCTGAACGAAATTTCAGGGCATGGCAAGGGACTCCTTGCCATGAAATACGCACTGGCTAGGTTCATATACGGATCATGCGTCTTTCCGCACGGCCGCAAACTGCCGACACATCTCGCAAAGAATGGCGAGATGGCTGTCTTTCTTCGCGGAGTACAACTTCTTTGCGAGAAAGTGCCATCGCCGATGCCTTTTGGCGTCGGCCCGATTGTGTGCCGGCTGGGGAAATCAATAATGAGAATAAGCCCACACACTGATGCAACAATTGGCAGTGAGCATAAGCCCACTGTTACAACAATACGCAACATTGGTTGACGACGTTAGAAGAAATTATCAACAAGATAAGGCTCTTGAAGGGTTATGGATTACCATAGAAATTCATTACAACTATCCTTGTAAGGATTGTCGAAGTTGTATCGATTCTCAACAGATCAGTACACAACACGCAACAAGTTATTTTATTACACAGCCATTGCTGGCAACACACTCGTGTCGTCATCCCCACCCATAATGATTTGCGTTTACGCATCATGTATGAGTGCCACGACGCACCTATAAGTGTATATCGTGGACGTGATAAAACTTATCTCAAGATAAGCCGCGATTTCTACTGGCCACGCCAGTATGAGTTTGTTCGCCTGTACATACATTCTTACGAAGTTGTCAGCGAGAGAAGCCTAGTGCTTCATCCCGTGCTCCGTTCATACATTTACCTTTTCTGGCAGAGTGTTGGCAGTGCGTGTCTGTTGGCCTCGTCTTCGAATTTCACGACAATGATATTACTTTCTAGCTTTTGCTCACCACGCGACGACCCTACGGTCAATGTGAAGGGTACCAATTTTAATTTAATCAATAATAAAGTGGACAAACTTAGTATTGGCAACTATGCTATCACTGACTTTAATAACGACGCTGAAAGACTCGGCATCATAAACAATATCATTAAATAAGAGCAATAATGCTCTCACTAATGAGGAGAATGCATCTCCGCAGGGCGTATCGGTCGCACTGAAGACAAAAACAAACCCAAGTCAGCAGGTGATTTCGTGCTGGCTAGAGAAGCAGTCGTCCGTTTCGTACAGGATTCCATCGCTGATGCGGTGGACTGATAGAAATTGAACTCTGACAAAAATAGACGAGCAAACACACTTTCATTAAATGTAAATGACCTAGGCCTACTGTCTACGGGAGATCGACTTAAACATGTAGTGACGAATGTCGGAGATAATGATTTACTTGTTTAAGCATATCGGCCGTTCCGTGTACTGCATCGCCAAGGCAATACGTACACGATCGAGCTGCCTCGTAGTATTCTACAATTGTGTTGTGCGTCTTCGCACGTACCATCAGTACGAGGCTTCTTCCGATTCAGGAATACACTGGAACGGTCTACGGCGTCCGCCAAAGCCTGATACTTCCGTGCCAAATCCTTATTGTCTCGGAACAAAATCTGATTCTCTTGAACCAGACGATCCTCTTCTTCGAAGGAAGAGATTTTCTGAGGAGCTGTCACCATCTCGTTATGAAGGGACTGATGTGTCATTTCGTTCGTCATTTGACCAGTCGCAACTTGCGCACAATTTCTTAACTGATCACAAGAAACATTATCGACCGTCACCGCTAACTCGCGGCGACGAAATCGCTCGTGATCAATATCCTTCCTCAATTAATAAAGCGTGTAATTTGAATGACGATGTTCGTTCGGGCTCGTCAAACGAGGCGAACCCGATTTTTCCTCCCCCTCCACATCCATTGACGGGTTCGAGTGGTTGAAAGAGTTTCTTGTTGAACGCTTTTTAAACCACCGTGAGGAGAAGGGAGTTCAAACGAGTCACCTCATTCGTTGGCAAGGTTATCTACCTTCGCATGATATCTGGAAACCTCGTTCTCAACGGTACTAGCGAAGGGTGCCCCGTTACATTTTATGTATAACTTTTCTTACTTGAATCGTATTTAAATTAAATCAAATGTATAATATATATACTATCTATTTACTTATAATTAATATTTAAAATAGTTCTACAAAAATTTGATTTTTTTAGTCTTAGCAATCGAGGCGGGAGCTGCTTCAGAGCGACCGATGCATTCATCAATTCTCTTCACAGTAAATTCTTAATTATGGAAAATTTACTGAAAAACGCATACGCTAAAGTCGTCTACTGTATAATCACAACCAGGTTGAGTCTCGCGCTCAAAGAGGCCTTTTTATGTTGATACCGCATGCTCAATTTATATGTTGAATGCTATAACAATTATATTCTTAAAGATTGAGATGGCAATTTTGCTCTTGCAAAATAAATGTACTAAAACAAGGTGGTAGCTTTTACTAACTTCTTTTTAAGACTCGCGCGTGAGACAATTTGAATTTCTACTATATAATACAAGAAAAAAGTATTTTCTATCATCAGGCTATGGCGCTGCTTTTGCTAGCTCCTCGATGACAAACATTTATTGGCAGCAACGACGGCAACAGTGCCAAACGAAAGTCAACTGCGTGCATAAGCGATTATGTTGTAAAATCGACGATGCTTCGTTCACAAAAGACAGGAAGTGCTAGTGGGCGAGTAGCCACGTGTACAAAATGTGTCATGTGTACAAAATGTGTCATTATACCATTATTTGTCGTTATTGCAAAGATCCTCTGCGTACTACAATGCCATTACCTCAAATGCCTGTCGATTTAATCAATTTTCTTCGAGACGCTGTAGATCGCACCGTCGATCATGCGTGCGACAGCAAAAACGCCACCCACGATGGCACATGTACTGGTGAGAAAATGTAGAAGCGATGGCTTGGTTTCAACGTAGTCGACAGCAATGGGAGAAAAGTCGTACGAAAAGATGACACCAGGGAACGATATTTGGCCATTTGAACCTTGCGAACTAGTTTCAAACTCCGTTACCGAATACTGAAACGTCACCACCGACTTGCCATTCAAGTAAATGTAGCGACTCGGCACGATGCTCACAAAGTACTTGTACGTTGCCACTATAATGCACCATCAGTCACCATTAGATCCCCCTTGTAATATTTAATATAGCACCTCACAGTTTTTGGTCACAATTTTGCTGACGTCTACGAGAGGCGTCTCCATGTCAGGGATTTGCGGGCCAAAGCGCAAATGATTAATCACGTGGGACGAATTAAAATTGACGAAATCGAAAAAGGAAAAGAGAGTAAGCGATCCTTCGTGCGCGAATGACAAGTCTCCAGCCACCTTTTGCACTTGCGCCGTGCCGAAGAATCTGCAGCCGCTTTCTCCATACGGCTCCTTCTGAACTTCATCTTGAAGCAAAATGTCTTTGCGGCCCTTAGAGTCACTGACGTCTAATTTTACGTCTGCCGCCGACAATGTAAAAGATTGTAACTATCATTGACGCCGCATTACACAAAAGTTAAGCACCTTGACAGGTCTCGTGAAGAAAAGAGACGTCCACTTCGATGTTAATAGGGAAATTCTGCTGCTTCCCGCGCGTAAGAATAGCGTTAGATCATTGATTGTTGCGTACGTTAGTGGGAAAATAGATGCATCGCACTCACTGGTTCTGTATCTACGTGCATGTGGTGCATGACGTTCACAGTCCACCATACGGAGAGTTCGGACAGCAATAAGAAAGCCACAAACACGCAACTTAGAAGCGTTACTAATCCTCCACCAATGGTATGCTCCTGGATGCCTTCTACGCCCTTAACGTTCAAGTCGAAGCGCCGCCAAGACATGAATAAAATAGCTTCAAACGAATTGCCACGTAACTCACAATAGAAACCTTTACTCCAAAAAACATTGCTATAGCAAATTTTCATTTCTTTATAAATATCGAGACTTTATATTGTTTCGTTAACGTGCTTTTTAATCAATTCAGATCGGTGTGCAAGCGTCTTCTTCATGAGCAGACCGTTGATTGCGGTTGGTCCATCTTACAAACGACGAAACGCGATTCTGCACCTCGCATCTGCAACTTTCACGAAGATACCGAGCTACACGCATGCGTCACTCTCCTTGAGAACTGTACATGTAACGGACCTTTAACTAGTACGGACCAGTACTAATTAACGTTACACTGGTTATAGTGTAGGTGAGGTGCCTCAAAACTTCAGGTACACAGGGGTACAAAGGAAGGTTTCTTATGAAGCTAAGGTCTTTAGCCTTAAAGTTAGACAGGCTTTAGAGTAGAGAAAAGTAAAACGGTATTAATAAATAGTTTCCTACTTAACGATCTTCTATCTACTTCTGAACATATTATATTAATATCTAACTACGTATGGCGCCTCCTTGTGCATCGCACAATCGTGACTTATTGTAACGGGCTAAAGTTGCCCTAATGTTGCACAATCCCCATTAAGTACATTTGGTACTTAAGGGGATGGTCAATTACTAAATAATAGTAATTAGACCCAACACTCGGGTGTGGTGCACATTTGTGACCAACCCTTGTGAATATGATGCACATGGGTGCATTCACATTAGGAGGAATGACGCCCAGCGTCATCCATGATGACGGCTAGCGTCATTAGTTACGCGAGGTATGTAACGGGGTGTATCGTTACATGAAATTAACACTTAAAGGTTGTTAATTAATATATTATCTAAAAGGTAGATAATATTTGGAGGATATTACTTTATATGGTAATGTCCTGAATTCTTATCCATAAATAGGTATAAACCATTATGTCTATTTATTCCGCAGACTAATCAGCTGTAGAAGTAATCAAAGAGAGTTACAAGATAATATAGATAAGAATTCATTTACATGTTCAGTATTAGTTTATAGTTAAGTCAACATTTACAAAGATAGATTAGGAGACACTTAACTATATTAATACAGTTTTCATTTTACACTCTTAAGCTAACTTGCCTTAAGACAAGTCTTCCTCTATACGTACAGTGTACGTCACCTAACGAAAGGCACCACTCACAACTGAAGCAGTGTGAAGTGGACTTGTACTGAAACAGTACAAGTCGCAGTGCCCCGTTACACCTGGTAGCACTTTGTAGTCCGTCCAAGGACCACATTTCCCACATTTAACATGGACATGTTAGATGGTAGTGGGAATACGCATCACGTTTCCCCTGAAAGCTACTCCTTTCTAAGTGATATAGAAAGGAGTGCGGTTGAACGAATGAGTTCATCCGTAGGAAACGATGCAATCCTGGCATTACTGTCCAACTTAGACAGAGATGCCCTCCATTCAACCGTCGCCAAGTTCATACAACATGAACTTGACGAGATGAAGGAAAAAGTAGCCTTGCTGAATCAGCAAGGCTCTCAACAGGCGGAACTGTTGAGATTACAACAGGTACAGACCCCTGTACCTGGGATGACGCAAACGCGTCGTCCCGAAACTCT
>NC_090615.1:8030727-8045567 GCF_004359215.1 Bremia lactucae | reverse complement strand
CCGGCGAATTAACGCGGCGCGTGCGCTTAGTGCGAGGTTGTGTGGGCGTCTTCGCAGACGACCCACCAACGTGGCCCCTTTTAGGTGGCATCTTGGGCGCCGTGTATAGAAACACGTGCGCGAGAGTGATCGAGTGAACTAGCGGCGCGTAAAGCTGCTCGCAGTTCCTCTCTCTACTCTGTCGAATTTAAAAATGTAAATTCGTTCTTAAAGAGGGGGATGGTGTAACGGGCTAGAGTTGCCCTAATGTTACACAGTCCCCATTAAGTACATTTGGTACTTAAGGGGATGGTCAATTACTAAATAATAGTAATTAGACCCAACACTCGGGTGTGGTGCACATTTGTGACCAACCCTTGTGGATGTGATGCACATGGGTGCATTCACATTAGGAGGGATGACGCCCAGCGTCATCCATGATGACGGCTAGCGTCATCAGTTACGCGAGGTATCTATAAAGATACGCTCGCAATACATATTAAATGATATCTATAGAGATAACATTTTAATTGGTAAAAATAGGTATTTGTATTTAATTCTATTAAATATAAATCAGTCTGAAAATTACTACCTACTTGGTAAGTGCGCACGAGGAGACGGATTACCGCTTCCGTGACGACACTTTACCAGAGTTCTTAGTGTGTTGAGTGAGGTCGCTTGCGTGCCCACCACAACTACCTCACTGCACGCAAGAGAAGCAGGTTTAACAGCTTCCTCGCTGTGCTAGGGTGTGTGCTTAAGTAGAGCGTGGCCGCATTACGACGTGCCCGCCTACACATATAACGATTAGCGAGGTTGAGTTAGACTTAAATCAATCAATCAATAGAGCTAATGTCTTATTGCATCAATATTACCAAATTTCGTAATATCGAAATAATCAAAGTCAAAATTAATAAAGATAATAATGTTGCACTTCTTTTTTGTTTCCTCTCATAAAAATATATATGATTTCTCTTAAAAGAAAATAATACTTATGTAACTAGACACCCCGTTACATCTCCCTGTAATTTTGCATTATTGGTTTTTAATCAAAATACCGATTTTATTTGCAATAACGAGTTAGACCAAAATCTACATGGCGACTAATAAGTATGTGCGCGTGCCCCGTGAGGCCGCAAAGCTGGTAGTTGCACGGATCAGTGCAGCTGTTGACAATGCAAATGTTACAGCAGACGCTTATGCGTCTACTGCGGGGAATACGTCACCTGCTACTCCCATTGGAAATGACTGGATTATGCCATCTGCTGATGACATTGCAGGTGACGGGGACAAGTCACCTGCTACACCATTTTGTAGGTGACTGGACCAAGTCACCGGCATCGCCCGACTCAGTGTCTACTGTAAAGGCCGCCGGATCACCCGGAGCCAAGTCCGTTAAATCTTTGGATTCTAACATGACAACCAGATACGTGATGACGAGGTTGTTCGACTCTTCTGACCTCTTGGTGGGGAGTCATGTGATGATGACTTCGTGGGCGATGATCACCCTGGTGACATTAGTATGCGTCACCAGGAACTAAGTGGTCTCGAATAAAAGCGTCCTGCTGATGGTGCTAATTTGCATCACCAAGAATTGAGTGATATCAGGATCACTCTAAGGGCCAAGTTAATGTTAACGTTAACATGAGCCAACAGGAGAGGGACCGCAATACGTTGCCGTTCATTCCTGATAAGAGGCATTGGTTGCCCTCTTAGGATAACCTAATTCGTTGGTCTAATATGACCAACGATCGATATCATATTCCGTTATTCGACTCATCCAGGCTTCACAAGCCTGGCGAGGATGAGACGGAATTCTTCATCGATGCCTATTTTTCGACATCGGTGCGGGCAAACGATGTCAAACCTTTGTTCCAAGCTTGGACAGCCTTTGTACAGAATGTACAAAACATAGGCTGTGAGGTCTGAAGTGACACGCTAAATGCTTTCGTGAACGGTTCGGTAAACGGACCGTAACCGGTGTACGCTATAAGTAGCATCGTTTGTCTAGAGAGGCAGGTATTCCTTGCCTCTCGTGGGGGACTCATGCCCATGCTATTTTAGAGTGCAGATCATGCCCCTAAGGAAGCATGTTTCCTCGAAGATCCTCATTGGAGGACGCCCATCTCTTGCGAGATGCGTCAAGGGATTGAGAGCCTCCAATCCTTTTACGAGCGCGGGAAGCGCTCGTAATTTGATGGACCTTCTGTCAAGGAGGATGGGTCTCGTCGTACTGTCGAACGAGACCCGGAACGTCTATCATCAGTTGAGACCAAGGTTTCCAGATATCATGCGAAGGTAGATAACCTTGCCAACGAATGAGGTGACTCGTTGGACCCCCTTCTCCTCACGGTGGTTTAAAAAGCGTTCAACAAGAAACTCTTTTCACCACTCGAATCCGACAATGGATGTGGAGGGGGAGGAAAAATCGGGTTCGCCTCGTTTGACGAGCCCGAATCAACATCGTGATTCAGATTACACGCTTTATTAATTGAGGAAGGATATTGATCACGAGCGTTTTCGTCGCCGCGAGTTAGCGGTGACGGTCGATAATGTTTCTTGTGATCAGTTAAGAAATTGTGCGCAAGTTGCGACTGATCAAATGACGAACGAAACGATACATCAGTCCCTTCATAACGAGATGGTGACAGCTCCTCGAAATTTCTCTTCCTTCGAAGAAGAGGATCGTCTGTGTCAAGAGAATCAGATTTTGTTTCGAGACAATAAGGATTTGGCACGGAAGTATCAGGCTTTGGCGGACGCCGTAGACCGTTCCAGTGTATTCCTGAATCGGAAGAAGCCTCGTACTGATGGTACGTGCGAAGACGCACAACACAATTGTAGGATAGTACGAGGCAGCTCGATCGTGTACGTATTGCCTTGGCGATGCAGTACACGGAACGGCCGATATCCTTAAAACAAGTAAATTATCTCCGACATTCGTCACTACATGTTTAAGTCGATCTCCCGTAGACAGTAGGCCTAGGTCATTCACATTTAATGAAAGTGTGTTTGCTCGTCTATTTTTGTCAGAGTTCAATTTCTATCAGTCCACCGCATCAGCGATGGAATCCTGTACGAAACGGACGACTGCTTCTCTAGCCAGCACGAAATCACCTGCTGACTTGGGTTTGTTTTTGTCTTCAGTGCGACCGATACGCACTGCAGAGATGTCATTCTCCTCATTAGTGAGAGCATTATTGCTCTTATTTAATAGTATTATTTTAGATGCCGAGTCTTTCAGCATCGTTATCAAAGTCAGTGATAGCATAGTTGCCAGTACTGAGTTTGTCCACTTTAATGTTGATAAAATCAAAATTGGATTTATTTCACATTGACCGTAGGGTCAACGCGTGGTGAACAAGAGCTAGAAAGTTCTTTGCTCGAGCGTGTCCCTCCCCCTGAATAATAGTTTTTATCTCAAATAAGGTGGGTATACGTGGGTGCCGTAAGCAATTCACTTAAAACGGTGTATGCTTTGTAGAAGCATGCACTATATATTTAATGGCAAATTTTACCAACGGTAAGAACTCGCTCCAACTCATATAAAAAGATTGGACTTATCCACGAAGTATATCTTGGAGGCTACGATTTGCACGTTCTGTCTGACCATCTGTTTCAGGTTGGTCAGAAATTGACATTCTTAACGGTGTTCCAACTGATTTGAACACAAATTGCCATAATTCCGCCGTTAATCTAGGGTTTCTATCTAAGACCAGTTCGCGGGGTAACCCATGGAGTCGAAATACTGTGTCAACAAAGATACGAGCACAGCCTTTGCCTGTGATCGACTCCGGGACTGCAACAAGCTGTACCACCTTGCTGAAACGATCAACAAATATAATAATATCATTGTCGGGAAATCCGAAGACGAGGCCAACAGACACGCACCGCCAACACTCTCCAGAAAAGGTAAAGGTTGAAACGGAGCACGATATGAAGCACTAGGCTTCTCTCGCAGACAAACTTCGAAAGCACGTTGTACTGGCGGACAAACTCATACTGGCGTGGCCAGTAGAAATCGCGGCTTATATTGAGATAAGTCTTATCAAGTCCACGATATAAACTTATAGGTGCGTCGTGGCACTCATATATGATGCGTAAACGCAAATCGGGATGACGACACGAGTCTGTTGCCAGCAATGGCTGTGTAATAAAATAACTTGTTGCGTGTTGTGTACTGATCTGTTGAGAATCGATACAACTTCGACAATCCTTACAAGGATAGTTGTAATGAATTTCTATGGTAATCCATAACCCTTCAAGAGCCTTATCTTGTTGATAATTTCTTCTAACATCGTCAACCAATGTTGCGTATTGTTGTAACAGTGGGCTTATGCTCACTGCTAATTGTTGCATCAGTGTGTGGGCTTATTCTCATTATTGATTTCCCCAGCCGGCACACAATCGGGCCGACGCCAAAAGGCATCGGCGATGGCACGTTTTCGCAAAGAAGTTGTACTCCGCGAAGAAAGACAGCCATCTCGCCATACTTTGCGAGATGTGTCGGCAGTTTTCGGCCGTGCGGAAAGACGCATGGTCCGTATATGAACCTAGCCAGTGCGTATTTCATGGCAAGGAGTGTCTTGCCATGCCCTGAACTTTCGTTCAGCTGTCGAAAGCTGACGCGATTTATAGCAGAGACGCGCTCTGCGCCGTCTGTGATATATTGCATTGACACAGAGTCGACTGCAAAATCGCTGGCTTCACAGACCACATAAAATGGTCGGTATTGGTCAGCTATCGCCAGGATTGGCGAGTGCATCAGCTTTGCTTGATACCCTCAAAGAAACGCTGACAATCAGCGTTCCATGACCACTTTTCATTTTTATTCAACAAAGAAGAAAGATGTACTGTCATTTCGACATAATTGCGAGAGTACTTATGCAAGTACGCCTCTTAGCCGAAAACTTTTGACGTCCCTTAACATCAACTGGCACAGGCCAGTCGGTGATCGCCTTGATCTTTTCCGAGTCAGGGCGTACACCGTATTTACCCACGATGCACCTAAGAAGTTTTTGCTTGCACTTCTTGAGATTTACATACAATTTGTGCTTGCGCATAAGTGTAAGAACCTTTTGGACGTGGGTACGATCAACTTCAAAGTCCTACTTTGCGTCCATGGCTCTGCTATGAACGTAGACGTCATCAAAATAACTCGGTGCAAATCCCGCACTGATCACAAAAGATTTCACATCTGTTATATGTCGCAGGGGCATTACTAAGTCCCTGTGGCATGACTAGCCACTCCCATAGCATACCGCTTAAGGTGCTTACTGATGTATGGAGTATCGAGTTCAAGCATGAGGACCTGATAGAATTTATTCATCAGAACCATTAACGAAAAGATAGTACTCTTTGACATGTCCTCATTTTTACGTCTTTTTGTGGTATCGACGTTTGAGCCGGTCCGTTGCAGCGTTCAATTTATTGAATGCATGCACAATCCACCATCCTCCTGTTGCTTTACGCTCACAGAAGGTCGGAGTGCTATGTGGGGAAGTTGATTCTCTCACATGGCTCGCTTTTACGCAATCAGCAAAGAATTTGTCGATCGCTATTGCTTGTTCACGAGGCAATGGCCATTTCTTCGTGACACAGTATTTCGAACCTAGGATAAGGTCGATTTCGTGTCCAGTACATTTACCTTAGGCAAATCGCACGGCACTGATTCAGGAAAGACATCCTTAAAATTTTATTAAATTCTAAAAATAGAGGGTTTGTCTTCAAAGACTCCCAGGATGGGGACGTAAAACGTTCAATCGGAGTATGTATGGCGCCTACTTGCACACCGCACAATCGTGTCGTATAAAGATTGGCGGGGTTGATTTAAACTTTAATCAACCATCCAATAGAACTAATGTCTTATTGCGTCAATATTACTAAATTTTGTAATGTTGGAAGTATTCAGTCAAAATTAATAAATCTAATAATTTTTGTACTTAATTATTTATTTTCTCTGATAGATAATAATATGAAACGGACGCCGAGCGTTGTGCTTACGCTCGCATTTGTATGATCCAGGAAGAATAGTTATCCATTGCAGCTTGAAGAGAGGTGCATGTCGATGCAAAAAGACGTGCTCACTGAATGTATTAGAATGTTTATGGAGTGAAGATGCTGCAGCTCGGGCTTGCGATGCAGAGTGAATTGGCGACTTATCTTCTCCCATGCAGCATTTATCACTCCCCGTGGGACTCGGACTCATGACCACTGGCTCAATCGGCCATCTTCTCATCCAGGACCCAACACATTGTGGAGTTAGATCCCGACGGCTGTGCACAAGCACAGGCAGCGTCGAAGTTCGACCGCTTGAACAAGTTGAGTGTTTCGAAGCAAGGATGCTTGCTTAAAAAGCAACATACAAGAAGTTTAAAACGCCAGTCTATAAGAAACAGTGCGAAAGTCCTAGATCGACTGGAGAGTCGATCGTAGAGGATCTCGCTGTGGTAGCGCAAATACAGCTAGATGCAGTTGGGGTGGATATTCCCCAAATCAAATTTGACGAAATAAGTTCCCAAGAATCTGTGGGAATAAATCTCCATAAACCTGCGGTTAAACGTTCCTAGGAACCTTTGGAAATAAAACCCAAAGAGGAAACAGAGGCAACAAATGTCTTCGTAAACAACGGATCAATTGTAGGTGCTTATACACTTGATCGAATAGCGCCTCCGAAGTTGCTTCGGAGAAACCTCAATTGACAGCTAGAATCGAAACGGTTTCTGTTATCTACGTGGTAACAAAGTCAAGCAGATCAGCGTACTTGTCACAGATGACGACTACGTGTCCGATATTCGGTCGGCAATAGAATTTCCTGAAAACAAACGGATTTTCTGTAGCTCATCGATGGACGGGAGTGTATTCGCACTGAGGACTTGTGCAGTCATGCTAACGACCGACTCACAAGTGAGGCCATCGCACTCACTCGTAGGACATTTACACGCTTGTAAACGCTCTTAGACGTTCATAACTAATGAACGAGAGACAGGCATCGTCACGGCTTGATGCTGCCAGTTTTTACATAGCTCATACTTTTGAGCCATGGCAATCGAAGGATGACATCAAATTTGTCATCCAAATCTAGCACGATAAAATTATCATCGAACTGTTTACTCTCTAACGTGCATTGGATACCGACTACACGTTTCTTTACCGTTACAGATGCGCCTTTTGCTAGACGCACTATCATCCTCGTAAAAGGGATATCGCGCTCATGAAATTCGAGTCTGCGATCTTTTGGCGTCTAATGAAATAATCCGACGCCCCACAATCGACAAGGGACTTGGGTAATAATTTTTTTGACACTTTTATTTTCAGGGTGATGAGGTTACCTCATCCTCTGGGGCCGTTACACACAATGTTTGTGTGTGAGTAGAAAATTTCATCAAAAGGCCTGCAAATTCTTTTGGCGTTGCTGGACCATATCAGCGTAGTTTTCGCTATATTTGTTCAAATAATTGGCGAGACCCAACCACTTAAGCAAATCCTTTGGGTTTTAAGATTTAGCCAATCTACTATGGCTTTTGCCTTAGCGAGATCCGCTCTAAGGCCCCGTAAGCAAGGAATTTCTTCCGCACCGAAAATGCATTTAAATGTATTGGCATACAATCTATTTGTGCGCATACACTCGAGCACTGCTTGCAAATGGTCTAAATGGTTTTTCATATCCGACCGACCCTACTCCGCACGACTATGGACAAAATGTCGTCGAAATAAGTCTGTGCATAACCTCGATGAGGGCGAAACAGTTGCGTCACTAGACGATTAAATGTTGCCGGAGTGTTGAGAAGCCATTGTGGCATAACCAGCCACTCCCATAACATCCGCTTGGGGTGCTAACCGCTGTAAGCGGGATATCGCTAGCTCGCATGAGCAATTGGTAGTAACCATCGACTAAGTCCAATGCACTGTACATTGTACATCCCACTATATTATTCTGAAGAACATCCTTTCTAGGAATGGGGGGTTGTGCTGGTATAGTGACAGCATTAAGCTTATCTAAAGCATGTACAATGCGCCAGTTACCATTTGGCGTTTTGACACAAAATGTGGTGTCGAATGAGGAGATTTGCTCTCTCGTGCCATTCTAGCCTCGTGCTTAGCACGGAAGAATCGTCAATTACGTCACACTGCTCCCTTGGCAAAGGCCACTGTCTTATGACACAGTATTTGGTTCCCGTAACTAAGTCAATTTCATGACGAATACCTCTATCCGGAGGTAAAACAGATGGTGGGTTTTTACATACCACATCTTGGAATTCCTTAATTAAGGAATAAAAGGGATCCGTATGATCTTAAGGTATCGATGACCCATTTCGCGCACTAAGTGTAGCTTTTGTGTCATCAAGGACAGCTTCGTCCAGAAGTGACGATGAGTTAACTCAATCGTGTTTCGAATGACCACCATCTCAAATAAGTCGCCGCACTCATCAAAAGCATTTCGTCTAGCTCTAAAAGAGCATGTAACGAAGGCATTCCCGCAAAGCGAGCTTCTCCCTCAATGTTACCGGTGACACCTTTTACGAGCGTGTGTAATTGCTCACTCGTATCACTTTGTGAGGGTATAAACGCTTCGTTCTCCCCTGTTTTGGAGTAGAGACAATACGCCTCTTAGAAGCCGGGGCATTCACGTCTACAAATTTTCCAGCCTGTATTCATTTTATACCAGACATGGTGTATAATTCGCCATTCGACAAGGAGTTTGATAACATAACTTTTTTCTCCAGCGACCGTTTACGTGTCGCTTCATGTGCATTAAGGTTTGACCCAAAATGCCATGGCGAACCGCGATAGTGTCACTATTGACACTCAATATGGTGCCACCTCGGCCGACCCCACTCGGTGGACTTAGAGGTGCCACTCCACGTATCTCAAAGATATTACACCCTTGATGACTCGGCTTTAAGCCAACAATGCTGTCAGCATTTAGTGAATAATTATTACAACGAGTGTCACTCGACGGAGTACGTGCCGTTCCACTTCCTTCTTCTGAGTCGGGCTCAGAATGAATATTTTTCACATTAGAGTTTATAAACTCAGACATTCCAATGTCTAAAACACTGACAGACTCAGTCAATGATCCGCGCCAAAAACGCTTTTTTGTCTAGCAAAGGTTGGTTTTATGACTCTCAAAAACTTTGCTAGGAACATTGCACGTGGCGCCTAAGGTCTTAGACTTCCGAATCGATCCATGGATCATGGCGTTCAAGCCAGGCCATACCAAGGATTAGATCATATCTCGAATCTAATTTAAGGACGAGACAGAATTTCATACTGTCAAAGTCCAGAAACTTTATGCCTAAGTTTAATGGAACTTTTATGGAACAGTGACACGAGTCCCAATCGCTTAGCGAACAGTGATTGTATCACTTTCATGCGCTATAAGCGCCTCAATGTATTGTTGATTTCCTTTAAGGGAAAGACGTCGAGCATAATTGCAATACGCCCCCGAGTCAATTAAAATTGACCATGGCTTATCAAAGCCCATCACAGTCGCCTGAGCGACTAATAAGCCAGGCTTGTACTCACGCCCCGTGCCATTACGGACTGAGCTAATTTGAGTCTAGGTCGAGTTTACACTCACCTTCTACAGGTTCACCAGAGCTTAGGTTTCCCAGTAGGGCGTCTCGCACTTACTGGATATCGACGTTTTCCCGCACGGTACCATATTTCAGGTATAGGTTGGGATTAGTTCTCCTTCGAGCTTACGCGTATTCGAAGGGGACAGGCCGGACGTAAATGTTTCGTGCTTTCGCACATATAACATCTACGGACGGTCTTATGCTGTTCCACAGCTTGAAGAGCCTCTTCTCCTTCCTCAACTAGGCTTAGATCCATGGGTTCTGGTCTATTAGACGGTACCCATGTGCTCGAAGAGCTTGTTCGATAGACAGGCGTGCTAACACAAGTAGACTTTAGTCGAACTCAGCGCTTAGCGCTATGGCGACTGCCTCATCGAAAGTAGCAGGATGAGATCGAAATAATTCCGTCCGGGCAACGCCCTCATTGAGACCCCCCATAAGATTGTTACGACAATTGCTTCTTACACCGGGTCTTGATCCTGGAGAAAGTCCCTTAGGGTTTGTTTACCCTGTTAAGTCACTAGGAACCGTGCTCGCATGCGAAAAGCCTGATCAGGCGGTATAAACATGCTAGTCATTTGCTGTTTCAGCGAATCCCATGAAGGGAAAGCGTCGTTTATGGACGTACTGCACGATAGTGCCCACTCCATGGCTCTATTTCCGAGTTTGGAAATGGCAATAGCCACCTTTTGTTGTTCTGTTAAGAACAAGGCGGAGTCAATGGACATCCATATCTGCTTAATCTAAAACGGAAGATATTCTCCCTCTTTTCCTTCAAATCTCATTATATTAACAGCTAGGGCGATCCTCCGGCTCTGAATGAGGTACAGAGATATATCGGGCTGGCATAGAAGCCGCAAGATGATCTTGTACCTGGCCGATCAGGGAGGATTCAAGCCTTGCATTCAGGATCTCTGGTCCATGGGATATAATGAACTCTACATGTCCATGCATAAATAAACTTTGAGCTTGTCGTAAGCTCCGCGTTGCGCCTCGGAAAGTCTGGAAACCCTTTTATTTCAGTGAAGGCTTAGTTTTATAAAGACTCAGGCGTAGGTTGACTACGAGTGCTACCTGGGGTAGCGGAGCTACCTCGCTCCTGAAGTCAGAGGAATACTTTTAGACTCAGAGAGTCTCTAAGTTCTATAGAGCTAATGGGTTAACAACTCAGGGAGTCGTAGCTATTAAAGCTTAATGAATCCTAGTTCAAGAGATTCAGGAGCTCGTAGAATCAAGTGGCAACTAGTGCCCAAGAGTATTTACCTGAGAAAGGCTCCTATTTCTTGCAGATCAATGCGCAAGCCGCAGAAAAGCACTAGACGCTTTAAGATCAAAAAAAAAACTGCAGTTTATTTATATATTTCATCTAAAACCTAGCCCTAGCTAATTAAAAAATAGATTTCGGCCGCCAGATTTATATCTGGCGGCGACCACATTTGTAACCCATAATAAATGGGCTTAAGGTAATAAACTATTTTAGAGTCTGTTTTCACCTACGAGCTATTCTACTCGAAGCACCACCTTTGTTGCAGTATCCTTCCTTGAGAATTGCGAAGCTCTTTGCGTATAAGTTTGCTTAAGCCCAGGGCTATGCCACGGCGCGGTTGTGCTCCAAAAGAAACAAAGCAGGAAAGGAGATCAGAAATTTTTGGCTACGGGTCTAATGGGGCACACTTCAATTGGAGAACCGTTGTTATGGTACATCTACGTTATGGGTGATGTTCCCTTTTAACCTGGGTAAAATGAATGATACGCTCTCAGATTGACGACAGGGTGCATTTCTATATTTGTTCGTTCTAATTGCTATGGTTAAGGAATGTGCAACTAGCAAAGAGCGGGTGTACACATAGCAGTGGCAAAATTTTATAAATCTTTATTATATTCCATTTCTTCGAAATAATTTTGAGTATTCCTCGTAAAGAAAATAATATTTATGTAACATCGACAGACACAGGTTAGACGTTGATCACCTTGATATATTAAGGATTGGGGCGTTCACCGTATTTACCCACGATGCACCAAAGAAGTTTTTCGCTTACACTTCTTGACATTTACATACAAATTCTGCTTACGCACAAGTGTAAGAGCCTTTTGGACGTGTGTACGATGTACTTTAACGTCCGACTTTGCGTTCATAGCTCTGCTATGAACGAAGACGTCATCAATACAACTCGGTGCGAAATATCGCTACGATCTCAACAGATTGGTTGCACATCGGTTTTATGTAGCAGAGGCATTACGAAGTCCCTGTGGTACTCCTATAGTATTCCGCATGAGATGCTTACTGCTGTGAACGGGATATCTTGTTCACGCATAAGGATCTGATAGAATCCATCTTCCGTTCGCACATGCGAAACTTACCAACCGATTAAACCCTCGGCGCATGCTGCTGCACCACTGGCAAGTCTACCCGTACCCTTAGGGTGTTAAGAGTCCATTAATATGGACTTTTTTTCGGTCACCGAAAGATTCTGGCGTAGTGGTCTTTGTTGACCGATTGAGCGAAATGGATCACTTAGCGGCTGCGCCGGATACCGTTGATGGTGAAGGTACAGCAAGGCGGTTCTTCGATCGCGTGTTCCGACAACACAGTTTGCAAGTAGCAATTGTCTCTGATCGGGACCCCACTTTCACGGGTAAGTTCGAGAGATCGATTTTCGAGTGCTTCGCACCAGGTTAGACATGTCAACCGCGGACCATCCGTAGACCGATAGTCAAACTGAACGTGTCAATCGCGTCATTGAAGACGTTCGCAGTGTAGGTGCTCAGAAACCAGAGAGCTGGAGCTCAATGCTCCTAGTGGTTGAATTCGCGTTAAATAAGCTGTCCATGCCGCTACAGGCTATACTCCGTTCTATGTCAACGGTATCACCCACCCACGCGTTCCTTAAACGACCGCTGGTGTCTTAATTGCATTGAGCAGGACACAGGACCCTGAGTCGAACATCATTACGTATCCGCTCGATGAAGAGCAACAGCAGGCAATCCTTATAGATGAACAAGCTCGTCGTCGAGGTGCCGAGACGCGAAAGGTGAAGCTCATAGTGAATATAGATTCACTCCGCATAGTGCGAAGAGCGTCTTAAAGAGATCGCGGGTCAAAGTTTTGCTATCTGGGCCTCCGGTGACCCGGCGACGACGCCGAAGGAAGTAGCTGCTCGCGACGCTCTTCATGAGCGATACCTTACGCAAAAGGTAATAGCAAGAGATCAGCATCGGACGCGTTTACGTGATCAAGCCCCTGGGGCTTCGGTGATCTCAATGAGGGAAATTCCGATCGTTTTGTTTCCAAACGAAAGAAGAAATGAACGGATTCGCAGCCCGCCGACATTCATCCGGAGGAGGAGGCATATAAGAGCGACGCTCTTATTCCTCATCTTCTGATGGAGTGTGACTTTCAATGTCCACTATTCCCTCATCGTCGATGAAGGTGCTAAGAGTCTATTACTCACGCTTGATTGTCATGGAACAAAATAAAGAAAAACACAACCAAACGGTTAGCTTTAAGGTTCCAACCTCAATAAGGAAATGAAGCAAATGTTGTCACTCGGTGTCAACAGTCTGATGGGAGATGGCGTAATAGGGCACACATCGGTTGGAAAACCGTTGTGGTGGTACATCTACCTTATTAGTAACATACCCTATATCCTATTCTAAAAACGTTAATTACCTAAATTCCATTTATTATGGTTAAAAAATGTGGTCGGCGCCAGGTATAAATCTGGCGGCCGAATTCTATTCTAATTAGCTAGGGTGAGATTTAAGATGAAAAAAATAAAAATACTGCAGTTCCCCTTTTAATCTAAAAGCGTTGTGCCTTCCTACGGCTTGCGCATTGATCTGTAAGAAATAGAAGCCTTTCTCAGGTATATACTCTTGGGCACTAGTTGCCACTTGATTCTACGAACACCTGAATCTCTTGAACTAGGATTCATTAAGCTTTAATAGCTTGTACGACTCCCTGAGTTGTTAACCCATTAGTTCTATAGAACTTAGAAACTCTCTGAGTCTAAAAGTTTTCCTCTCACATTAGGAGCGAGGTAGTTCCGCTTCACGGGGGACCTTATAAGAGGAATGTTCAAGGCCTGCGTACAACATCTCTCATACGTACAGGTTGCCCATGGGGGGGCGACAACAGTCAGACTTAAAGCTCAAAATGCGGTGTGGCAACTGGATGAAATTAAACCTGCCTGTCGAGGTCATGGCGCCGTGGAAGACTTATCTTCATATCCAGTTCACAGAACATTAAGTGCAGAACTGCATCAGTCAGTAGCTGTCATGTCACGAGCGGTTGTGACACCAAGGGTAAAACTGGCTAATCCGCGATGGTCACATACCAAGATTGCCTGGCAGTTGGGAAGGACATGTACGACGCAAACAACAAAGTTGGTATATTAGAATTGTCGATGTTAAAGTACATGTTGGACGACGAAAGCTCTGTAAGGCTGAATATGTCTCTTACTTAGGAGCGTACTAATGCTGGGTGGCCGTCGCCCCTATGAAGCTCTTTTGGATATTCTAAATCAGAAGAATGTTCGTCACATTGCAAACTACAATCATGCCGAACGTTCACGTCGCTTGTATATTGCACCAAATCTGGTGAATCTGTGATAAAATAATTCACATATAATTCAATCTTCGTAATGGATTCTACTTAAAAAACCAACAGGTAAGTAAGCATTGCTGTAACGGGGCACTACGACTTGTACTGCTTCAGTACAGGTCCACTTCGCACTGCTTCAGTTGCGAGTGGTGCCTTACGTTATTTCACGTACACCAGTACGTGCAGAGGAAGACTTCTCTTTAAGGTAACTAGCTTGAAGAGGGTAAAATGAAAATTGTACTAATAAAATTAAGTGTCTCTCTTTCTATCTTGTAAATGTAACTTGATTATAATCTAATACTAACATGTAATTGAATTCTTATCTTTATCTTATCTGTATCTCTCTTTGTTTATCTCTACAGCTGATTAGTCTGCGGAATAAATAGATATAATGGTCTATACCTATTTATGGATAAGAATTCTGAATATTACTATATAAAGTAATATCCTCCAAATATTATCTACCTTTTAGATAATATATTAATTAACAACCTTTAAGTGTTAATTTCATGTAACGATACACCCCGTTACATCACCCCTCCCTTAAACGACAATCACTCTGAATGTCATTAGATGGAGTGGTCGCTAAATGACCACTTAATTTTTAAAATGTTTTTGATTGGTCAGATCCATCATTTTAAATTCCATCGCATGAAGGAACAATTCATGCGGGGTGA
>NC_090615.1:8008596-8024363 GCF_004359215.1 Bremia lactucae | reverse complement strand
AAATGAAAACTGTATTAATATAATTAAGTGTCTCTTTTTCTATCTTTGTAAATGCTAACTTAATTATAATCTAATACTAAACATGTAAATGAATTCTTATCTCTATCTTATCTGTAACTCTCTCTTTGATTACTCCTACAGCTGATAAGTCTGCGGAATAAATAGGTATAATGGTCTATACCTATTTATGGATAAGAATTCTGAATATTACTATATAAAGTAATATCCTCAAAATATTATCTACCTTTTAGATAATATATTAACAAACAACCTTTAAGTAATAATTTCATGTAACGATACACCCCGTTACAATTGCACCACTTTCATTTTCAAGTTAGATTTTTGTGTGATTTGAATTTGCACAGCATATTGTTCA
Organism: Bremia lactucae; assembly: GCF_004359215.1. Classification (NCBI taxonomy): domain Eukaryota; phylum Oomycota; class Peronosporomycetes; order Peronosporales; family Peronosporaceae; genus Bremia; species Bremia lactucae. The sequence goes on along the minus strand of NC_090615.1, from coordinate 8,023,987 downwards.
ATATTCATCCAGATATCCTGTTCAATATTTTTTATATATATATAAAATAACGTTATTGCACATTGTTGGGTCAACTCCCACTAATCAGACAATCTCACTTGCCTTTTGCTCTTTATCAGAAAAATGCGAAAATGATTGTGAATGGCTTTAGAAGTATTCATGCATGCATTATATTCGCTCTTCACGTCGGTAGGTTTTTATTTTAGCGTCCAGTCAGGTAGATAAAGCCATTAAAATTGTTCGTCCATTGCAGCGTATTAATGTTGCTTTTAATCGTGAACTCTCATTGAGGACAGCTGTGTGCTGTATTCTTCTCCAAGCTGGAATAGTTATATGTCAATGGCACAAAAAGAAGAACATCCTAGCGAACATTGGTCATTTTTGTACAAAATTAAATAGGATGATTTTTTCAGAAGTGGACACAGTTATACTCAGCAAAAACAGAAGAAGATTATGCATCTGTTTCATAACAATTTAAAAAAAGCGTTCCTGTAGCAGTCTTGCAATATGTGAAGTCTACTTGGCTGCCACACCACAGACATTTTGTTGTGGTGTGGACACGAAGCAATGCCCATTTTGTCACAATGTCACATCTAGGGTCGAAGGAAGCCATAATTACTTAATACAATGGAATACTGTATCGACCTCTGATATTAATGACGTTTATGGGAAAAGGGTATTAACTGGCGAGGCGCAACGAGAGTAATCTGCAGATGCATTTCCTTAGAAACTATGCGAATCCCGTACCATTGCTCATCACTCATCTGGGAAGACGTTGTGCGGAACATGTCAAAGTACTCTTTGGAAAAGTAGGCTACAAAGTACTGAAGCAGTATTAGCGAGAGGTGTCTTGTTACAGAGTTAGTGTCCCAAACCCACGTGGACCTTCTTCGAATGTATAGAAATAGTAGCAGATGTCGCTCCCTATCCTTCCGACTTATAAAATTCGGCTTCAATTTTGAAATGTTAGACTAAGTAAATGAGCAAAACGTTATTTTCCTTGTAAAGTGAATTTGTAGCTTAAAGGGGCAAATTCATCGAATAAGGTTCGAGCGACAATGTATATCCGTTAAAAAATATGTAGGGCCAGCTCATCGATTCGAGTTTTTTGCTGATAGGCGTACTCTGTTGATAGGTGACGAATTTTGTCAGCGCCACAATTCTTGCTTCTTACGCTGTACTTCCGATTGATTCTCATTTAGAATTCTGTTCCGGTCAGACTATAATTGAGTCCAACCGTAAAGTTAAACGCTTAATGTCCGTCCATTTTGCAGAGGTCCTGTGCGGACTACAAAGTACAACTGATTGTAAAGTTTACAAATCACTGCACAGGAAAGCGGTAATATAAAAAAAAATGGCTTAAGTATTTGCTTCTAGGTTTTTGCGATAAAGCTGAACTAGAATGTGCCATCAATAATTTTGAGTATGCTTCTACGAAGCATACACCTTTTTTCGTGAATAGCTTGCACCATCCCGTACACCCACCTTGTTCGTGAGTGACTCTTATTCAAGAAGGTACTCGTTCGAGCAAAGAACAATCTAGCTTTTGCTCATCACGCATTCACTCTGCGGTCAATGTGAGGGATACCAATGTAAATTCAATCTACATTGAAGTAGACAAATAGCGATAAAGCTATTACTGACTTTGTTAACGATGCTGAAATAATTAGCATCGATAAACAGTAACATTTGCGAGAGTAATGATGCTCCTGCTGAAGAGGAGAATGACATCTCTGTAGTGCGCACCGGTCGCACTAAAGACACAAACAAAACCGAGCAGCAGGAGAATTCTTGCTGGCTAGAGAAGCAGTGGTCCGTTTCGTACAAGAATCCATCGCTGATGCGGTGGACCGGCAGAAACGCAACTCGGACAAAAATGGAAGAGCAAAACCCTTTCATTTAGTGTTAAATGATATTGTCCTAGTGTTCACGGCAAACCCACCGAAACATGTAGTGACGAATGTGGGCAGTATTAATACTGCCCAGGTAAATCAGCCCGATTCGTGTACTACACCGCCAAGGCAATGCGCACACGATCGAGCTGCCTCTACGCATCCCTCTACGCATCCTATGTTTTATGTCGGGCGTCTTCGCCCATACCATCAGTACGAGGCTTCTTTCAGTTCCGTACACCGGCACAGTTTAAGGCATCCGTTAGAGCCTGATGGCTCCGAGCCAAAACCTGATGGCCCGATAGCCTAGGTACAAAGTCTGGTTGTCACGAACCAGGACACTCCATTCTTTCCAAAATGAAATTTCTAACGATCTGTCACCAGCTTGTTTTGATGGGCCTGATTCGTCCCCTCATTCGCCAGTCGATCAACCAACAGCTTTTCAACTAGTCACGAGAAATACCGTCGACCGTCATCGCGATGCCGAGGTCGTTCGTGATCAAAGTTCTCCGTCAATAACGGAAGACGTGATCGAATACGTTGTTGACTCGGGTTCGGCGAATGAGGTGAACCCGATTTTTCTCCCATATTTCATCCATTGGTTGACTCGAGCGGTGAAAAGCGTTTTCTAGTTGGACGCTTCTTGAACCACCGTAAGGTGAAAGGGATCGAACGAGTTTCCTCGTTCGATGACGAAGATATTCACCCTCGCATGATAGCTTGGAACCTTCTTTTTAACTGATGATGGACGTTCCGGGTCTCATTCGACATAACCACGACAACCATCCTCTTCCACAGAGGGTCCGATTGAGAGATTAAAATTAGTTTACGAGCGCGGAAGCGCTCGTTCTCCCATCCTTCGCGCATCTCGCAAGGGATGTGCGTCCTTTAATATGAAGTTTTAGCGGAGTATGCATCCTTACGGGCATGACCTGCACCTTTAAAACAGCATGGGCATTATTTACCCCACGAGGCAAGATATTCCTGTCTCTTCAGACAAACGATGCAGCTTGTAGCGTGCACCGACTACGGTCCGTTTTTTTTGAACCGGTCATGAAAAGCATTAAGTTGTCAAGCCAGGCCTCGCGACCTATGCTTTGCACATTTAGTACAGATGCTTTCCAAGCTTGGAACAAAGGAGTGACATCCTTATCCCGCTTACATCTGTAGACGGTCGACGTATTAGCGTCTATCGAAACCTTTACATCACTAGCAGCTGTACCGAGCCCTGCAGCTGCCAGCTTTGCGGCTTCACAGGTAAGCGCACGAGTTTCGAAACCATGCGCAGTTAAAAGTTGAGATTAAAATAAAACCAACAAGTGCTAATTTACAGAGAGAATCATAATAGTACTCTCAGTCACTATACATCAGTCACTAAGTGACTGTTGTTGTAAAGGGGATAATGTAACGGGACACCCCGTTACATAAATATTACTTCATGAAAGAGCATTAGTACATATTTATCTCCTAAGAGAGGAAATAAATAAAGAAGTACAAGATAATTATCCTTAGTTAATTTCCACTTAATAGTTTTGATAGTCAACAGCGCCAATCGTTACAAGACATGATAAGTCGTCGCGCAAAGAGGCGCATTGCATATTTAATGGTTAATATATTGAACCAGTAGATAGACATCGTTATGAAAGAGCTTAATATATAATACGCTTTTTTATCCTATTCAAAAGCCTTAGAATTTACCCTTAGTAGCTCAGACTTTTTCGCTGCTTAGAACCTTCCTCTACACGTCGTGCACGTGAAGTAATCGAGGCACCTCACTTCACTGTAATCAGTGTAGGTTGACTAGAACTGTTATCAGTACTAGCAAAAGGTGCCCTGTACATATATCATGTACTACCATCGGCAAGAACTCGCTCCAACTCGTAAGCGAGTGGACGTATCCGCGAAGTATCTCCTTGAGGATATGATTTGCACCTTCTGTCTAACCATCTGTTTCAGGGTGGTCATAAATTGCATTTTTAACGGTGTTCCAAGTGATTTTAACACAGATTGCCAAAACTCCGCTGGAAACTGGAAATATCGATCAAATACTAGTTCACGGGGAAACCCATGGAGTCGAAATATCGTGTCAACAAAAACAAAGAATACCATTATTTTTGTAATCGTCTTCGGAAAAATCGAAGACGAAGTCCATATATAGGGACTGCCAACACTCCGCCAGAAAAGGGAGAGGTTGGAACAGCGCACGGCACAATATGAAGCACTGGGCATCACCCATCGACAACCTTTGCAAGCAGGTGTGTACTTGCGGGCGAATTCATACTTGCGTGGCCAGTAAATTTCGTGGCTTATCGTGAGATAAGTGTTATTACGTCCCACGATGCCTACTTATTGGTGCATTGTGGTACACATAGATGATGCGTAAACGAAAATCATCATGAATGGCGATGACAATACGAGGTGTGTTCGCCTGCAACGGCTGTGTAGTACAGTAAATCTGTATCGATCTGTTAAAGATCAATACAATTTCGACAATACTTTGGAGGATTGATGAGATAGATTTCTGAGGTGATCTATCAAACCTTTAAGAAACTTATCTTGCTGTTTACGGCCGTATGTAAAGACGCATGGTCCGTAAAACAATGAACGGTCTATCGCCCAAGAGATAGACCGTAAACTTAGCCAGTGCATATATTAGTTACACATCTGTTGAATGTCGCAGGGGCATTATTAAGCCACTATGCCTAATTAATTACTACCATAGCATTCCGTTTGGGGTGCTTACTGCTTTGGACGGTATATCCTGTTCGCGCATAAAAATCTGCCATTGACGAAAAACAGTATTCTTTGACACGCCGTCAATGACATCTTTTCTAGGTATCGACGTTAAAGCCGTTCCCGTTGCAGCATATAATTAATTGAACGTATGCACAATCCGCCACCAACCTTTTGCTTTACGCACAGAAAAGGTCGGAGCTTTGTAGGAGATTGGCTGCCTTACGTGGCCCGATCTCAAGCGATCGGCAAAACACTTGTCGATCGCTAGTACTTGTTCACGAGGCAAAGGTTACACAGTATTTCGAACCTGGCATCAGGTAGATTTCTTGTCGAGTTTATTTATCCTTCAGCAAATCCCAGTAACGAAGCAGGGAGATACATCCGTAAATTCGATCAAATCCTTATATAAAAGGATTTGTCTTCGAAGACTCCCAGATTTGGGATGTAAAACGTTCAACCCGAGTCCTCTCATCGATGACACTTCTGTCCAACAATGAGCTGCTAAGAACTCGTTCGTTCTCAAGAAATTCGATTGCCGAGCGAATATAGGCCACGTACTTGGTATATCTGTGACAAGTACGCAGATTTGCTTGACTTTACCACTATCCAGAATCCGCAAGAACCGTTTCGGTTCTAGTGTTGGCAATTGAGTTATCTCCAAAGATAACATCGGATTCGCTATCAGATCAAGTATATAAGCGCCTACACTTGATCCGTTGTTTATTGAGACATTCATATCTCAGTTTCCTCTTATAAAACTTATTTCAAAAATACCTCAAATTTTTTGACCACAGGTTTCTTCGGACTTATTCCCGCAGATTCTTGGAGTTATTGCCTCAAGTTTTATTTAGGGAGACTCACACTAAACTGCGTCGAGCCGGAGCTGCACAACCCCAGCGAGATCCTTAACGATCGGCTCCAGTCAATCAAGGACTTTTGCACTCTCTCTTATAGACAGGCGTTTCAAACTTTCTTGAATGTTGGTTTCCAAGCAACCATACTTGTTCCGTACCACTCAACTTATTCGACTGGTCGAACTTTGACGCTGCCTTTGCTTTTGCACAGCCGTCGGCCTAGCTTCACAGTGTGACGGGGGTCACACTGAGGTCTTGTGCAGTCGTGCAAATGACCGAATTACAAGTGAGCCTTTCGCACTCGCTCGTAGGAAATCTACACGCTTTTGGACGCTCCAAGACGTTCATCAGTTGGCCATCTGATGAACAAGAGACAGGTATCGTCACGGCTTGATGCTGCCAATTTATACATGGCTCGTACTTTCTGAGCCATGGTAATCCAAGGATGACATCAAATTTGTCATTCAAATCTTGTACGATGAAATCATCATCGTACTTCTTACCCTTCAACGTGTATTGGATACCAACAACACTTCTCTTTACTGTTAGGATGCGCCGGTTGCTAGGCGCACTGTCATTCTCGTTAGAGGTAAATGGCGCTCAATAAATTCGAGTCTGCGATTTTCTAGTGTGTGGCTTCTAATAAAATTGTTCGACGCCCCGGAATCGACTAGGGACTTAAGCGGCAATTAATTTGACATTTTTACTTTCAGGGTGATGGGTTATACTCATCCACTGGGGCAGTTACACACAATATTTGCGTGTGAGGAGCAACTTTCGTCAGAAGGCCTGCGAATTGTTTTGACGTTGCTGGATCAGTAGGTCGCTCCGCACCTACCGACCCCGTTCGCCTTCTGACGATCCGCCTCGCTGTTGCGACTTCCTAACAGCGTTGAATCTGAGTCCCCTGCTCTTTCTAGCTTGAGTTCGATCGCTTCGCTTAGTGTTCTTAGGCACTGGGCGTGGGGCAGGCGTAGCGGTCCGTCTTTTAAATAAGATTGCACTTTTGCAATTGCTTGTAACTTGATGCGCGAAAAACCTCGCTCTTCATATTCGAGAAGTCCATGGCTTCTGAGCCTCCGTCTCTTGTCAACTAACTGGACGGTTAGCACCGTAGTGGACAAAAGCTCGTTTCAGACTGAAGTCCTCCTGTTCCGCGACAGAGATCGTTTGATCTAGCGTCTCTAATTCGAGGTGGTTCAGGGGTCGTGACAGGATCACCTGTAAGACTCTCAATAAGCACAGTTGCTAGTGTTTGTTCAGCATTGAGATTCGAAATTACGGTATATGCTACCCATTTTTTTTGCTTGACAACTCTGAACTTAGGGGTAGCTTCGAAGTACGCGTCAGTAGGTCATCCTACCCTTACTGCGCTCCTGCAATTTTCGACCCCTCTGTGGTCGATGCAGAACTTATGCGTCTCGCACACTGGTTCTTACCATCGCCCTTTGGGAAGGGAGTCCTCAAGCTAGGCATCTTTTGCCCCAGCAGGGACCTTGCAATAGCAGCGAGCAATCATATGGCCGCGCTTGCCGCATTTATAGCAGATTACGTCTGCATTACCCAACTCCGTGGGAGTGATATCTAACCTCTCGGCCGACAGCTTATACCAAGCTATCACCGAGGTACTGTTGTAGGAGTGCTCTCAACTAAGGCAATTTGTGTTGCCTCTTCCATTGTCGACGGCACCTTTCTGAAAAGGGCCTGTCGCGATGGGCCATGCCGTAGTCCGTTCATAAACGTGGGCACCTTAATGTGCTCCGGAATCGGACCTACGGTTATGGACGCCGACAGCGAGCGCATCTCTTGCATATACTCTTGCAGAGATCGCATCGCCTGTCGCGCTCCAAAGAAGCGCGCCTGAAGCAATACTTTGTTGTTCGGCGGCTGGTACATGGCGCGAATCTTTTCCTTAAAGATCGCCCATGAGGGGAACGCCTTTCTGTCAGCCATAAGCGCCAAGTAAGCCCACTCTGAGGCCTTGCCGCGCAGATGCGACATGGCGTACGACACCATCCGGCTGTCGTCCCCGATGAGCTGCGCGACACCGCATTGCTCCACGGCTAAAATCCAGTGGACAATCGTGTGCGCTGCAGTTCCATCGAACTTGGGCGGGTCCATCCGAATAGGCCCCACCTGATGCGGCCGGGCAGAGAGCATATCAACAGTCCTGTTGAGAGCCTCGCTCCGAGCCTGCTTATGCCTCAGCTCATCCTGAGTCTGATTGACGGACTCCGCCACAGCATGGCTCTGTGCCTCGGACGCGGCCTTCCGCTGACCAAGCACGAATGCGTCAAACTGCTCCAACTGAGCAACATGTTGCTCCGGAGGACTACTCAGGAGCCTGGCCAGGGCTTGTTCACCAAGTCCCTGCGCCATGTGCCCTGCCACCTCCCGATGATGTTCGGAGAGGTGGGGAAAATGAGCCCAATCAATATTGAGGCTCATCCTCACGTACACACGAAGAGATGCGGGTCGTGGGAAGGATTTCAAGTGCTACCAAATGTAGGCGGGCACGTCGTAATGCGGCCACGCTCTTCTTAGACACACACCCTAGTACAGCGAGGAAGCGGTTTAACCAGCTTCTCTTGCGTGCATGGAGGTAGTTGTGGTGGGCGCGTTAGCGACCTCATCTAACGCACAAAGTACTTTAGTTTAGTGTCGTCACGGGAGCGGTAATCCGGCTCTTCGTGCGCACTTACCAAGTAGGAAGAAGTTTTTTTCAGACTGATTTGTATTTAATCGTATTAAAAATAATTGCCTAAATCTACCAATCAAAATGTCATCTCTATCGATAATACTTAATATGTATTGCAAGCGTATCTTTCTAGACACCTCGCGTTACGGTTGACGTTAGCCGTCATCACGGATGACGCTTGGCGTTATCTCTCCTAATGTGAATGCACCCATGTGCATCACATACAAAAGGGTTGGTTCATAAATGTGAACCACACCCGAGTGCGGGGTCTAATTACTTTAATTAAGTAATTTGCCATACCCTTAATTACACCAAGTGTACTTAACGTGGAATGTGTAACATTAGGGCAACTTTAGCCCGTTATAAATATGGTGCGGAGCATAGTATACGCATGCAGTCTCCCGTTGATTTTCTGAGGAAATGTGGCAGAGTATTGAGCGTACATACTGAATCGCAGCCCGAGCAAGGCGATTGCTGGGCAGCAATCCCCGATAAAAATGCTAACTCAATTCAAACCGGACTTTCGTGATATAGTCATTTTCGGCTCACACTGCACGGTGCATCGGACCGAAGGCAACAAGTTCATGGGCGGGCGCGGAATTTCCGGTATCAATATTGGCAAAAGTGACGAGATTAAAGGCTATCGCATCGAAATCCCACTGGACAAAATTGTCGTGGCGATACAGCACGTAAGGAATGTTGTTACGCTATCGGAGAAGCAAAATTTACAAAACAATATTTTGAAGCTAGTTTCCAGCAATCATAAGCACAAAGGCGCACGAAGAAGACTTGGGACACCCGATCGTCATCGCACAAGGTCGGTAGGGAAGAAGGTTGCTGAGTTGGATTGGAAGAAAAAGTGGGTCTTGAAACCAGACGAATGCGGGTGGGGCCATCGAGCGTTTCAAGGCTCGTTTAGTAGCTTGCGGAAATGATAAGTGTTTGGCGTGGACTATGGGTCAACCTTCGCAGCCGTGATGGAAATGAGCACAGTAAAGTTAATTTTGCCTCTCGCTTTATATTGGAGGGTACTTGCTAGACATTACGATATCCCCAACGCGTATGTGAAATCCAAGAAGGAACAATACTTGGAAATTTATCTGACGGTTCCTCAAGGTATTAATATATCAGACAATGGGCCCGCAAAATTTTAAGTATGCTCAAGGGCAAGCTGGCACTTCGACTACAAAATCACTATACGGCCTAAAGCAGGCCAGCGAAAGACTACACGCGAAATTAGCTACCGCTGGCTTTTCTCGATGTTTGAGCGATATTTGTCTCTTTTAAAAGCATTGTAATTTGTGATACGAAAACAACAATGGTAGGCGTTTACAAGAATGATTTATTGGTGACCGCTTCAACGAGAGAATTGGTTAATATTTTTTTATTGCCATGGGTGTGCTATCAATAAAGGCCTTGGAGAGGAGTGTGGTGCTTAATGATTGTACCTACATGTGAGACCAGCAAGCCTCTATCGAAGAAATTCAGAAACAGCATGGGCTTGTCAACACGAACGGCGTACATTCGCCCGTATGCGACAACAGCAACGCCACAGACGAAAACCATGTATTCTTAAAGGCGCACCGGGGAACGGACAACGAGCCATCGATTCGCAATTTCCAGTAGTCGTTCGTGGGGAGTCTTCTGTGGCTATCTCGTTGCACCCGACCCGATGTGAGCTTCGCCGTCCACAAGGCGATACGGCGCACAAATCAGCCCAAGGTCAGTGATTGGAAGCTAGCCAAAAGAATTGTGCGATACCTGAAGACAACAAAGTAACTTAAGCTAGAGATGAATACCATCAAAAAGGAAACAAGATTACCATAGCGACTTGGAGCGATTTTGACAACGCCGCCAACAGGGCAGACGGAAAGTCGATATCTGGAGAAGTGATAACGCCTGACGGGGCAGCTATCTTGTGGATCTGCAAAAAGCAGACTGGAATGTCCTTGGTCTCACATGTGGGGCGCGAGCTCTTAGGTAGACCGGAGCTGCTGCAAGAAATCGGGCAGCCGGTTGACGAGCATATTTTTTGATATTTTCATGGACAATCAAGCAGCTATTTGACATGTCGACGCCGAAAACAGCATGTCTTGCGCCAAGCATGTGGACGTCAGCGTTAAGATCATTTGTGATTGCACAAACGAGGAATTTTTAAGCCGCAGTACATCAAATCAAACCCCTTGTTGGCTGATTGGCTGATTGGTAGACCTGCTGACCAAAGCATTGCCCGCTCCACGGATGCTGGAGCTAAGAGAATTGTTTCAGCTGCAGTAAGATATGCGTCGGCAGAGAGCGCGGTGGGTGCGACGGCCGAAGAGGGGTGTTAATTGCATTGGTTTTATAGTGGTGGTTTCGGCCGACCACTCTTACGATACTGGGCTTGCAATAGTACTGCCTGTATAAGAAGTTAAGAGAAAGTTAGTAACGAACAGAAAGCCTAGCAAAGATAAGCAGCACATCTAGCACGTTAACATTACCTTTAATATCACTTCACTTTTCATTTTCTCATCATCAGACACGTGCACGCACCTGATGTCGCACATTAGCTACTAGAGGTCATGTTAAGGCTTTAGCGTAAAGAAAAAGTAAAATTGTATTCATATAATAAGCTCCTTCGCAACGATCTTCTTTCTCCTGACTTGCCATCTTTAGTAACTAAGTATGCAACGCGCCTCCATGCGCACCGTCTAATCGTGTCTTGTAATGATTCGCGGGGTTGATTAAACTTAAAACAACCTATCAGCAGAAGTAATGCGTTGTGGCCTCAATATTACAAATTTGGTAATATTGGAACGATTAAGTCAAATATAGAAAATATTATGATTCGTTCTTTTCATTTATCTCCTCTTAAAATTAATTATTTCTTTTTTAGGAAAAATATTTATGTTACGGTACCTCCGTAACATAAGGAGCCTTCGAGTACTTCACGTACACGACGTGCAGAAAAGGGTTCATGCTGAATAGTGGTCATAGCAACTGAAGGCAAATGCTAAGAAAGACTTTGTGTAAGCGAAATAAGAAACATATCTAAAATAATAAAGTTTTTATCTCCTTTAAATATATTATTTTATTAATTATCTATGTATTGCGACTCATTGCTCACCTCTTAGCCGGAACTTCTTTTTTAAGTACTGTCTGACACTAATCGACGGGATTGATTCAACTACTTAAATTAATCGATGAACAGAACTGTAACATTGTCAATACAGTATTACTGTATAGGGTACATATTAGCAATATAAAAAATAAAGACAATAATCTTTAGGGTGCGACTATTGCCACAGACGTTTTAACTATTGTAACAGACGGTTTGACAATTGCCACAGACAAAATTCCTCTGATTGATTTAATCTGTGTAAAATATTATGCTTGGTCGATAACGTGGCTATAGTATTCGTTCTACGTAAAATTCATTAAACTAGAACAACTGCAATCGCATTCATGTGTGCAAGGAAAGTGATTCGCGCCGTGAGACGGAGTTCCTCATAGAGGATTTAAAAATCTTAGTAAATGCAGACAGCCTATAAAAAATTATCACGATTTGTTGCAGGCGGAGAAGAAACAAAACCTTGCACGGCAAAACAGTGGAGATGACAGCGAACAAAACAATTTACATGATTTCATGGGTAACTCTAGTAATTCCGAAAAGCGGAAATACATAATTGGAGACTGATCTAAGGAAACGAAAATATAGACGCTTTGAAATCTACGAATACTGTTTTGTGTTTGATCAGTGATAGAGGCTTTCATCCCGTAAGATATAACATAGGTGGAAGGATGATGTCGGTGAACGACACCAGTATAACACAATTAAGCAGCTTGCAACGCCTTTTTTTCAGCATCAACGGAACATAGAGGTCTTTTTCATGACGCGACATCAGCGGAGATCGCTTGGGCTTTGTGATTGCTGACAGCGAATCCCGATGTATACTATTCCACGACGTCTATCTGCGCGGCAGCAGCATAAATCACACAAGTCGCTTGTGGAGATAGTACTCTGTCAGTTCAGGAAACCTGTTCAACTGGACTTCAAGGCTAATATTTTTCTTGTACTTTTTGGAGTCCGAGCGGTGCCCTTCTTTACCACAAGGTCTGCATAGACGTTTTTTTTGTTTTTTCGGTGAGTTCGAAGGGCATCTTTCAGCTGTTCGTAGATATTATTCATCGCAAAATATGAAACATTCAAATCAATATCCTGGAAAATTATTCCTTGAGGCGTTGGCTGTGTATTGTTGCACATTCTCAGTTGCTGACGCTGTCGGGACATCTCATGCTCTGCCAGATTAGTAGCTAGGTAAAGTTTTTCGCAGCACGAAAGGAGGTTGTTCATGCTAGTTGGCATTTATTGCTTGAGCATGTCGTGAGCACCTTCACCGCGCGAGGTTGCAGTATGACCAAAATGCGTTATACGGTCAGTCCAAGAAGCCACAAACATTTTTAAAGGGAATCCATGTTTCGACAATGTATTTATAACTGCCCCGTCGACATGCGATTCAAAAAGCTTCCATAGTTCATCAAAGGAGCTTTCTGTTTTTGCATGCATGATTGCCCTCCATTCCTTCATGAAGGCTGTCCATTCTTCTTCTTTTGGAAAATCTACTTTGCATTTTCTTACTATATTATTTCCATATGCCATACACACAAGAGAATATGTGAAGTTGGGAAGTGTTCTTGGATCCTAAAATTAGTGCCAGCTCGCGATCAACAACAGGAACTTTGGAGGAGCATTGTCCTTATAAATCAATGGGAAGAAGTTTATTGCTGAAGAGTATGAGGATTGATTCTCGCTTGACATGAAAATAAATGCGACAGAAAATGTTTTATACATTGGCGAGTACCCAACGAGATGCAACAAAGGAAGCTTCAAAGCAAATGTCTTGTATGTGGCAAGAAAATGTCATTGTGACTTCGACCCAGCTCCGTAGATCTTAGATGGGTAAAGTACAGTTGGTAAACTTTGGAGTCATCATCGCTCACTATAGTTTCCACATAAAGTTGTAAGCCGCGAAATTTCTTTCAAGGAAATCCATTGGGGTGCGACCATTTAAAGTTTTTAAAACTGAAGCTTGACGGACGTTGTTCAGTTTTTTTTGGCAAAACAAGTCCATAACCATTCCGTAAACAAGTTTGAATGTCTCTTGTTGAGACCTTAAAGTCATACAACCCAACTATTGTCTCTCTATTTTTGCTCCGAGTCTGGGGTGGACAGGATAAGCGCTCATTTTAGTGTATGGCAAATGGATATGACCCTCTTCAACCACGCAAGAAGTCCAATGCAGGTCATCCTGTAATGCTTTCAAGCTGAAAGGATAACTGACGAGTGCTGTTAAGGTTTTTCGTGTTCTAGTTCGTTTCTTTAGACCACGCCGATTGCGGTAAAAACCCTACCCGATCGCATTTGTAATGGACCGTATTATGTCCACTACGCTGCTTGTAGGATAATTTGTCACAATCCCATAGCATGGGGTGGCAGCGAATTCATTCAATGCCTTTTCCATGGCTTCGCGAGAATATCTTTGATGATAACAAGTTCGATTGGTGGCTGCAGCGATTTGTTTTAAGCATTGACCTCAGAATCCTCAGGGTGATTGAAATCCATTTTATGCTTGAAAACTGATTGTATTGCGCGGCTCATTAAAATTGCAGGAAGGTAGGGAGAAAAGCAAGGAAATGAGAAGGATATTAATGTTTTAATATTTAAGGTTAACAAGAAACAATGTGATTTACCGATTAGCCAATCAGAAATGTTCTGTCTGTGGCAATAGTCAAAACGTCTGTGGCAATACTCGCGCCTAATCTTTATTCTTCTTTTATTATTAATCTTATAAGTAATAATCTTTATGAAACGGTACACCCCGCTGTAATAAAGCCACATAGCGCAAGCGAAGGTTTCTCAAACTTATTGTTTATGAATTGTCTAACCAAGCGCCTCGTTTTAACGGCACTACCACATGAGATAGGAGGTGAAGTAAGAGATTGGAAGCACTTTTACGGCACATATTCACTGATGTTCATGTCATTGAATATCGAATGAGCAATTTGATAATGTAATTTGGTTTAGCTTGGTGTTCCCGCATGAGCCGCATTGAAATGGCGTTCTCATTAAGTTCCCTTCGGAAGAATTGACGCGATGATGATTGGCAAATCCAATGATTTCAAATTGAAACCGCTTTTATCTCTGCCGGTTATACCAGGAATTGAAGACATAAAATGCCAAAAATTAGGTCTTCTGAGTAACGGGGTGTATCGTTACATGAAATTAACACTTAAAGGTTGTTAATTAGTATATTATCTAAAAGGTAGATTGTATTTGGAGGATATTACTTAATTTAGTAATATCCTGAATTCTTATCCATAAATAGGTATACGCCATTAAATCTATTTATTCCGCAGACTAATCAGCTGTAGATAAACAAAAGAGAGATACAGATAAAATAAGATAAGAATTCAATTGCATATTTAGTATTAGATTATAATTAAGTTTGCATTAACAAGATAGATAGAAGAGATACTTAATTATATGAATAGAGTTTTCATTTAACCCTATTTAAGGAAGCTACCTTAAAGAGAAGTCTTCCTCTGCACGTACTAGTGTACGTGAAATAACGTAAGGCACCACTCGCAACTGAAGCAGTGCGAAGTCGACTTGTACTGTTTCAGTGCAAGTCCACTTCACACTGCTTCAGTTGTGAGTGGTGCCTTTCGATAGGTGACGTACACTGTACGTGCAGACGAAGACTTCCCGTAAGACAAGTTAACTTAAGAGGGTCAAATGAAAACTGTATTAAATATAGTTAAGTGTCTCTTAATCTATCTTTGTGAATGCTGACTTAACTATAATCTAATACTAAACATGTAAATGAATTCTTATATCTATCTTATCTTGTAACTCTCTTTGATTACTCCTACAGATGATTAGTCTGCGAAAAAAATAGATATAATGACCTATACCTATTTATGGATAACAATACAGGATATTACTAAATAAAGTAATATCCTCCAAATATTATCTACCTTTTAGATAATATATTAATTAACAACCTTTAAGTGTTAATTTCATGTAACGATACACCCCGTTACATCACCCCTCCCTTAAACGACAATCACTCTGAATGTCATTGGATGGAATGGTCGCTATGTGACCACTTAATTTTTTTAAAACGATGTTGATTGGTCAGATCCATCATTTTAAATTCCATCGCATGAAG
>NC_090615.1:7990293-8000944 GCF_004359215.1 Bremia lactucae | reverse complement strand
ACTTAAGAGGGTAAAATGAAAACTGTATTAATATAGTTAAGTGTCTCTTAATCTATCTTTGTAAATGCTGACTTAACTATAACCTAATACTAAACATGTAAATGAATTCTTATCTCTATCTTATCTTGTAACTCTCTTTGATTACTCCTACAGCTGATTAGTCTGCGGAATAAATAGATATAATGGCCTATACCTATTTATGGATAAGAATTCAGGATATTACTATATAAAGTAAAATCCTCCAAATATTATCTACCTTTTAAAAAATATATTAATTAACAACCTTTAAGTGTTAATTTCCTGTAACGATACACCCCGTTACAGTTAAAGTCTGAACTTTATCCAGTTTTTGAATACAAAGATTATAGATAAAACAGGCAAGAACTCCACCAATTTTTATAGAATTACAATCAACATGCAAGTGCGTAGAGCCCAGCCTAGAAAATTGTCGAAGATGTCGTCATTCAAAAATGTACGAGTGGCTTTACAGAAACTCGTAAGAACTGTTTGGTTGATGGATTTGAGTTATCTGACTCACCTTAGCTGTCACACACCAACAGAATAAGCGGAAACGACCTAAGAAAGAAAAATATTGTAGCTCGGTCATAATGTTTGTTTACGCATCCAAAAGTATTGCTACATTGGATGCTATATCGCTTCAAAGTCTGCAACTCTAAAATTTGATTGCCTAAAATCGACGATATATCCGATACGATGCAAGTTATAACGTACGTTACGGTCGTTGATTCGACTTTTGGTTGCGATTAAATGCAAATTCGTTCGGAGCGTAAAACGAACATACAGATTCAAATAAAGTTTCATCCGTTGACAATTATTATTATAGTCGTTATAATTAACTTTGAGACAGCCAAAATTATAATATGCACATAAGATTAACCAATTAATAATGGGTCGCTTCGATGGGACTATATTTGCATGACATGTGCATATTCTCCATATCCCATGTTCATCACTTCCAGTCGTTTTGTGTATTACATAAATTAGAACTTATATTCGAGCACAGATGAATGTAAGTTTGTGCAAAGTCCATTATTGGGGAATCAAGCTAGACATTCCCTAAGAAAATTTATCTAGACATTTCCTAAGAAAATTTATCTAGACATTTCCTAAGAAATTTATCTGTCAAAAGCATTAGATAAATTTTCTTAGGGAATGTCTAGACCCACCTCAGTTTTTTGCTAAACTCACCACACCGAAGTTTATTGTATTTTGTTTAGCTAAAAGTAATCCCGTTTGTAGCTGGGGTGGATCAAGACATCCCCTTTCATTAAATGCTTATTAACTTGTTGAAAGGGTTGAATTCGAATGATGCGGCGCAAGCATCTCGAGCTTCCACATCGTAAATGTATTGTCTTGGAAGCATACAGCAACAAGGTCTTTACCAGCAACCAATGCGTCCTAGGTCCTGCAATGAGCACTTAATACCGCGACCAGACCCTTGTTTCCCACAGTATGACTGTGTCACCGATCCTGGTGGTGTAGTGGTCCGCCACTCACTTCAGGACCGGGAGGTCCCGGGTTCGATACCCGGGGCCGACAAATCCTCCAAAGTATAATGGGAGGTGGTCTTGTCCTGTGCACCCAAAAAGGTGTATATGATTAGAAATACAAAAACTAACCAATCATCAATTGAAGGGCAAGTCCGGTGTAACCCACAGTATGACTGTGTCTTGAGTAGCCGTAAGCGCTAACTGTCCTGACTCACGGCAGGAAGCTGGCTTATCTGTGACTGTAACGGGCCACCTCTCACTAGTACGGTTAAGTACTAGTTGACCTTTCACTAATTACAGTGAAGGTTAGGTGCCTCGAAACTTCATGTACACAGTGTAACGGGGCACTACGACTTGTACTGCTTCAGTACAAGTCCACTTCGCACTGCTTCAGTTGCGAGTGGTGCCTTACGTCACTTCACGTACACTAGTACGTGCCGAGGAAGACTTCTCTTTAAGGCAACTACCTTAAAGAGGGTTAAATGAAAACTGTGTTAATATAATTCAGTATCTCTTCTTTCTATCTGTTAATGCTAACTTAATTATAAACTAATACTAAACATGCAATTGAAATCTTATCTGTCTCTCTCTCTTTGTTTACGTTTACAGCTGATTAGTCTGCGGGATAAATAGATATAATGGCCTATACCTATTTATGGATAAGATTTCCGAACATTACTACATAAAGTAATATCCTCCAAATATTATCTACCTTTCAGATAATATATTAATTGACAACCTTTAAGTGTTAATTTCATGTCACGATACACCCCGTTACACACAGGGGGAACAGAGGAAGGTTTCTAAGTAGCTAAGGGTCTTTAGCTACCAAAGTTAATTCAAAGGATTAGAATGAGGTAAATGATAAACTGTAAAAATATTTTTAGCTTCCCACGCAACGATCTTCTATCTACTACTGAACTTATTGTATTAATATCTAACTAAGTATGGCGCCTCCTTGCGCACCGCACAATCGTGTCTTGAAACGATAAGCGGGGTTGATTTAGACTTAAATCAACCAGTTAATAGAGCGAATGTCTTATTGCAGCAATTATATCAAATTTGGTGTTATTGAAACTTTTTAAGTCTAAAATAATAAAGATAATTATTTTGCGCTTCTTTTCATATTTCGTCTCATAGGAAATAATATTTATTATTCCTCTTACATGAAATAACACTTATGTAACTGGATACCCCGTTTCATTATCCGCAAGTAAATATAAAATTGGGTGTGCAGGCTATTCGCAGGCCGCATTTTCTCAAATGACAATAAACACTGAATAAATGTATTGAAATTTTAAACTACTAAATAGCTTAAATTTTGGCGTGTTCATAGCTCTTATTGTGGCACGGAATGACAGACATGTAAATCACACGAAAACCTGTGCAAAACTTATGTGAAAGATTATTTCGCGCTCGTCGTAATTAAAATTATCCGCTGATACAGTTATGATGATTGTCTTAATTATAAGGCATTTGTCCTGTCTTGTAGCCTCCTGAGGTTTTGATGACACGTTGGTAGCGCCGACGATACTGGGTTCTAGTACTTTTGGCGACAATTTCACTTGAACTCGTGTCTTCGCTGGAATCTCCGTCGTCCTTCTTATTCGAATTATTACTCCAACTAGCCAACAAACCACGACCATCGTGTGCAGAATCGTATGTATTCGAGGCTATTCTCTCAGATTCGACCTCGTAATCTTTCTTAGAATTCGTCACTACACCACTGCAAGCCATCAGCGTGAATGCGATTGGAGCCGTAAGCAATATATGCCGATTGATGCGCATCGTTGCTAAATTTGGAAACTTCCTTTGCAGCAGAAAAAATGAAATGACGTAGGCATCAAAAAAAAACTTCGTTGCCTGACGACCGAACGAATACGTCAAATTGTTACGTATTCCGGGCCAATCCAGTGTGCTCTAGGGTGCTGCTGATTCAACCTCAGCATCTCAAGCGAATATAGGAGCATTTAGAGGAAGGAGCATTGTTGTAAAATTGCACAATTCTTGGGCAGCTGTGCCAATCTTATGATATTTTTAGCTTGTGCTCGGCATGTTGCGTTAAACTCGAGCTCGGATGCGTATGTTCGTTCATCTTGCAAAAGGCAGAATACGTGCTTTGCAATCCTGTGCTGGGCAGCATATGTTTATTCGAAATTGTTACAATTGAGCTCTGGTAGCAGGCGGTGATTTGTGATTTCGGGACAACTTTTACATTTGTCTGCCACTCTTTTTGAAAAGTCACAAGTAGAATGCAGACGTTTCATGAAAAGTTGCAGTTTCTGATAATATATTTGCCAAAATTAAATATAATGTTTTTCTAAATTGATAGTGCTGTGGAGGCATCACGAATCATGGAAATGCAAACTCTGCTGTACATTTCTAATATGAGGCTCTTCATTCGCTGCGCAAAGCAGTTTTCTCTATTACGAAGTGGATAAAAGATCACGTTTACGTCTTTTACAAACATTGCTCTCCTTTTTAATATCAGCGCTGGCTCGAAGTATTGTTGACGCTCGACACTCGTTATATTTTCAGCACTTATCATACACAAAAACGTTAGAAATGACATTGTTGAGCAAACGACGTGTAATAAATAGGCTATTGATTCCAGGATTACTTCGATCCATTAAGTAATTCAAATAGTCAAATTGTTGGACTTGTGCTTCTGTCTTGCAATTTTGATTGGGTTTTATAAATCTAAGTGTCGGATCAGTGTTAGACTGTTCATCACCGTGGCAACGTAAGGATTTCAAATAAACAGTAGCCTGTCCTTTAAGCAATATAAAGTTGGTTTACATGTCTAGTAAATACATATTCCTTTGTTTTACACATTTGTATGTGGTAATGCGCACTGTAATTAATATGACACGCAATGTGCGATGGCTGATTCGAGAATCTGTTGGGGAGTATCGAAATTGAGGGAGCTATTTTCGGGATCGGCGAGTGCCACAGCTACTTGTTTGCTAGAGGCAAATTTGCCTAATTTCTGCACAAAAACTTGTGACTTTCTTGCTTTAAAGTCTTTGGCAAAAACTTTTTTTTGCCTTATAAAACACCTTAGTTGTGTCTTATATTCCGATCTGTTCAATTACATTATGCAAATGCATGATTAAATTATTTATATCAACGAGCACTGCTCCATAAAGTCGACAAGCTTAGTAATCATCCAGCAGCCGCTGGCGCTTTGAGTCAATGGGATCATCAAGCTTCTTTGCCATGCAATAGGCATGGGCAATCCATGGCACGAAAGCTGCAGCAAATAAGAACTGGCCTGCAAAGAAGGCTGTGCCGAACATTGGCAGCTCAACTGCAAGGCCATTATAGAAGCTTGCCAACTGAGTTAAACGGCAATGATTCGGTGGCCCACCAGACTTTGCAGCAGCTGCAGCGGCTTTCGCTGCTTCTTGTAAAGTGCACGGAACGATGCGTCCTTCGTTATCAGCAAAATTTTGATGCCCAAACGTAGCGTACTGTGGTGCTAAGGTCAGCAACGCAAACAGCCCTCCAATAGCAAGCTGCATCATCACTGGTGACAGCATGGCCACTGTGGTAGACGATGTCAGTCGAGGTTGCAATCTTCCGAGTCGAAAGCACAGAATTTGTAGACCATGTCGTTTTAACACAACCAGTGAGATCGTAAAGAAGTACACGAAAAGCACAGAGAAGACCAGATAATCTAGCGGAAAGACTCGTGATGCAAGAACCAACAGGAGGTCCATAGGATTCAAAATTTTAGGTCGATTCAAAAGAAATCCTCGCTCAAATTTCGAATGTGCCACTTTGTCAATGCTAGTCATGAGTATAGATACCACGATCAGCAGCGAAAGAATCATCAAAAGCACTCCAATTGGAATTTTCCAGCAAGACAAATTTCCAGATAGTGCAAACTTCTGCAGGTTTGCATTCAACACCTCCCGACGTTCTTTCAAAAGATTTTCCCGCATTTTAAGCTGTACTAGACGCTCCTTGTCTGCTCCACTCATCTGCTGCTCTACGGCATACCGCTGCAAAATTGTCTCTCTGGTCTGTTTTGTCGCGTGCGTCTCCATACTATTTTCTTGTAGCAGAATTTCAAAAGTCGTCATATTCTCATCAATACTATGGTCTTCCATCAACAACCCCACGAGTGGTACGCTAGCAAGCCCTCGACTGCACACGAATAGCCAAAGATAGATTCCTGTAAGCGCTAAGATTCCCCCCATGAGTCTCAGAAAAGTTTCGAAATCAGACGAAAACTTTAGTAACGGTCGAAGCCAGTCAATGTCAGAGCTAGCAGGTTTTCCGCTCAGCAGCACCACCATCAGCATGATCAACACGAGTGATAGGCCTAGTAAATAGCTTCCAGTGCGCTTCAGAGCAGCATAGATTCGCCCTCGCGCAGCAAAGTTCAGCGTCAAGTGCGCAATGGCTGTCTGTTTTGCGTAGTTGTAAGCCAGCGGTGCCCCCACGAAAGAATACAGCCCTAGCGCCGCGAAATAGACTTGGTACATCGTGCGAAGCGCACGCGTGCTGGATGGTACATATGGAAGCGCGTTCTCCAAAAGATAAACGTCAACGGGAGCTGTGAACAAGCAAAGCAATGATATGTAGAGTGCTAGGATGCTGATGGCATTTACAAAACGCGAAGAGACAGTAATCGGTGCTACACTTAGCGTGGAGGAATTGGCGCCAGCTGCAAGTGATGAGGATGCGCCACGTCTCGGCTGAGCGAAATGCACTAGCCATGCGCTCAAGAGAAGGAGAACTAAAGCCACACTGACGTACAATAGCCAAACGATGGGCGCCGAGGGGGTCATGGGGTTGTTCAGAAATACTAATTATTTTACAAGAATTTATGAAAGAGTTAAAAGCCAAGACAATAATTGTCTGCGGTCAGAATGCGAGACGGAAGCCTCAGCTACGAGGCGTTTTGCGCAGAGGCCGAGCTTCTCCAGCAGCGGTCACATGAATTAGCGAGCAGGCAAAGGGTGGGAAGAGACAAATGTGTGGCGACGTGGGATTGGAAGCACGGCAACCGACAGGTATGCCTTATTTGCTTGATAAAAATGAGATTACGTTTGGATGACCGACTTTTAAATTCACATTTAAAGCACTTGGACGGAAACTCGTATCTGATTTCAACAGAAAATGTGCGGCAGCTCCCCTTTGATATCGATTTAAATACCTTGACGGCTCCGGATATCGTTGAAGCGCAACATGACGGGGTGGGCAAATTTTTACGGTTATGCCTTGCATCAAAGTTCTTACAAATGTGTGCTTGCTAGAGTCACGTCGAAGAAGTTCAGAAGACAGTGCATCAGTCTGGAAAAGGGCGACTAGTGCTATTTGAGTTTCACATTGTATATCATACTATCTACCAGACGCCTGTATTATACTTTCGAGCGTTGGCCGAGGATGGAACGCCGCTGAGTTTTAATTGTGTCACCAATGACGTACTATTTCCTGGTTCTGATGAGCAATCTACATTTGTAGCCATGGATATGCACCCCGTTCTTGATGAACCATTCGCTTTTCTGCATCCGTGCGAAACTGCGCCAGTCATGCAGTTGCTCCAAGCACAATTCAAGGATCTTAGCTCATTGAGAAATTGCAATGTGCCTCACTACCTTGCTAGCTGGCTAAGCTTAGTTCACCCACTTACAGGCATTTCCCCATTGGACTATTATTTCAGACAATAGATTTAACGAACCGGTATAGGCACACATTCCTTTTGGTATAGCCACACCCCCTCCCCGTCGCAGCAAATCGAGCACGAGGGAGAAGTTGAGCTGGAAATAAGCGACAAGGGTCGGAGGTGTGCTCTTGCGTATGCATGTTTGCTAGTCTTTGGCTGTCAACCTAAACTATGCACTTCCGCAAAGTTGGCATACGTGAAGTGAATTAAATTCATCCTACCTTTCAAATTGGCGAATCTTAGTGGTCTTTTTTTGTGCGCAAGCAAGCCACAACTTCCTAATGTTTCAGGTTTGTCGGCTCTGTAACGAACTCAGTTGCCCTAATGTTTCACAGTCCCCGTCAAGTACACTTGGTGTACTTAAGGGATGGTCAATTACTAAATTAATGTAAATAGACCCAGCACTCGGGTGTGGTGCACAGTTGTGATCAACCCTTGTGCATGTGAATGCACTTTCTAGTTACGCGAGGTATCTAGAAAGATACGCTCGCAATACATATTAAGTGTTATCTATAGAGATGACATTTTGATTGGTAAAAATAGGTAATTATATTTAATACGATTAGATATAAATCAGTCTGAAAAAAACTTCTTCGTACTTGGTAAGTGCGCACGAAGAGCCGGATTACCGCTCCCTTGACGACACTTAATTAAAGTACTTAGTGCGTTGGGTGAGGTCGCTAACGCGCCCACCACAACTACCTCACTGCACGCAAGAAAAGCTGGTTAAACCGCTTCCTCGCTGTCCTAGGGTGTGTGTCTAAGTAGAGCGTGGTCGAATTACGACGTGCCCGCCTACATTTGGTAGCGCTTGAAATCCTTCCCACGACCCGCATCTCTTCGTGTGTACGTGAGGATGAGCCTCAATATTGATTGGGCTCATTTTCCCCACCTCTCCGAACATCATCGGGAGGTGGCAGGGCTTATGGCGCAGGGACTTGGTGAACAGGCCCTGGCCAGGCTCCTGGGTAGTCCTCCTGAGCAACATAATGGTCAGTTGGAGCAGTTTGAGGCATTCGTGATCGGAAGCAGAGGGCCGCGTCCAAGGCACAGGGCCATGCTGCGGCGGAGTCCGTCACTCAAACTCAGGATGAGCTAAGGCATGAGCAGGCTCGGAGTGAGGCTCTCAACAGGACTGTTGAGATGGTCTCTGCCCGGCCACATCAGGCGAGGCCCATTCAGATGGACCCGCCAAAGTTCGATGGAACTGCAGTGCACATGATTGTCCACTGGCTTGTAGCCGTGGAGCAATGCGGTGTCGCGCAGCTTATCGAGGACGACAGCCGAATGGTGTCGTACGCTATGTCGCATCTGCGCGGTAGGCCTCAGAGTGAGCTTACTCGGCGCTTATGGCGGACAGAAAGGCGCTCCCCTACATGAGCGATCTTTAAGGAAAAGATTCGCGCCATGTACCAGCCGCCGAGCAACGAATTGTTGCTTTCAGGCACGATTCTTTGGAGCGCGACAGGCGAAGCGATCTCCGCAAGAGTATGTGCAAGAGATACGCTCGCTGTCAGCGTCCATAACCGTAGGTCCGATTTCTGAGCACATTAAAATGCCCACGTTTATGAACGGACTACGGTATGGCCCATCGTGACAGGCCCTTTTCAGAAAGGTGCCGTCGATGATGGATGAGGCAATCCAAATTGCCTTGGTTGAGGAGCAATCCTACAACAGTGCCTCGACGACAGCTTGGTGTAAGCCGTCGGCCGAGAGGTCAGATGCCACTCCCATGGAGTTGGGCAATGCAGACGTTGTCTGTTATAAATGCGGCAAGCGCGGTCATATGATGGCTCGCTGCTATGCCAGGGTTTGTGCTGGGGCGAAGACGCCCAGCAAGGGGACTCCCTACCCAAAGGGCGATGGCAAGAACCAGCGTGCGAGACCATGAGTTCTGCATTGACCACTGCGAGGTCGAAAATGCAGGAGTGCAGTAGGGGCGGGATGCCCTACTGGCGCGGACTCTGAAGCTACCCCTCGGTTCAGAGTTGTCGAACAAATGGGTAGCATAGTCCCTGATGTCTCGAAATTTGGACCTCAACCCTGCTGATCTATAGCGCTCAAGTAAGAGGCTATGACCAGGTGATGACCCTCCTAATGGATTCGGGTGCATCACAAAATTTTGTGAAACTCGCGGCTCCAAGAAAGAGACCGGCGATGTTTGAGTCGCTTTGCCAGGATGGCAAGCGAGAAGAGGCGACCGTTCGTTAAGCGAACGGAGTGCCTGTTAAGTCTGAGGGAGTTCAGGCACAACTTGCCTTCAGCTTTAGTAAAAGAGAAGTTCACAGTGCTAGATATGGAGAGTCCTTATGACCTCATCCTAGGCATGCCATGGTTGACAAAGTTCCAACCATGGATAGACTGGCGTACACGCACAGTTGCGAACTCTACGCAGGACACTGGAAAGGATATGCTCCTGCGAGAAGCGTATGCAACTGATGTCGTGTCGAACACAGTTCAGGGTGCGTTGGCAGGATGTCAAACGTCACCAGTTCCTACCCAGCTCGTGGAGACTGGGTAGAGAAAAGGACGATGACAAGTAGTCATGCGTCCGAATGTCCTGCACAGAGCCGAGATCCTGTGGCAGTAGACGGTGGGCTGACAGGAAGTCATGCGTCGCATAAACCGGCACAGTGCTTAGGGCCTGGTGCGGTTGGAAGGGGTGCGTTAGCCAGTAGTGAAACGGCATCCGCTTCCCAGAAAAAGGTCGTGGTGACTCGCAGAACGAGTACCCAACAGATTAGGATGATCAAAGGCACGTCTAAACGAGTGGCCTCTGGATCAGTCTCTAATAAAGAGGACGTTAGTACGAGACCATTGGGATGGAGGGGGGGATAAGTGGTATGCCACCCGTCGCATAGCCACGTTCGATACGACTGGCTTGTGACACCGACTGAGCACGCTCACGTGTCGTTGGCGGAGCGTTACATTCAGTCTCCTCTATGTCAGAACCATTATGAGTAATGGTCTGAGCACAAGACGTTGTGAACGGGCCTTCGAACGAGGTGTTCGAGGCCGTCGAAGACAAATTGCGTAGGCAACCTCAGTTGAGGTGCTCCGGCAAGTCTTTAAAACTACCGAGCGGATAGTAAATCTCCCGGAGATGTCGTGGGATCTGTTCCTTGCCGAATTAATGGAAGGAAAGATCCACGAAATAGTCACACTAGTCAGAAAAGAAATTGGTGGACTGCTGCTCTTCGTTCACAATGGACGAGAGCGTCCTAGAAACCGGCAAGAAGAAAGGGTTCGCTGCTTAAGGCTGGGATGCCGTGAGATATAGTCCGTTCTTTGAGGTTCTGTAGAAACATCGCGATGTGTTCCCAGAAGATGTGCCGAGCCGCCTACCAGCAGATTGGGGCATCGGGCTTGTAATAGACCTCGAACCTGGCACCAAGTATTGTGTGACCAGGCAATGGCCGTTGCCGAAAGAACAAGTCGATTATATCGATGAGTTCTTCGACAA
>NC_090615.1:7943088-7985755 GCF_004359215.1 Bremia lactucae | reverse complement strand
CACGTTCACGTGTCGTCGGCGGAGCTTTAGGCTCCGAATCCTCTATGTCAGAACCATTATGAAGTATGGTCTGAGCATAAGGCGTTGTGGTAATACCCAACGGAGAAGCAGCTGCGCCTTTATGGGCAGCGCTCTCATTACCTGTCGATGGGACAGCATTCGTAAACGATGCTGTCTCCATGTTGTGAGCCATGAGAGAAGTTTGGATGGGCAATAATGCGCCATCATCCTTCCTCATGAGCTCGTTGTCCGCATCACTACTATGAGGTGACGGCAACGGTGTCGACTCATTGTAGTCGACAATGAGCGACGGATCAACATCCTCACTGTTAAAGTGGGATGGATCCTTTAGCCCTGTTAACGCGACAGCAGCAGTGGCTGTCGGCGTTCCGACTAAGGCATTAGACGCAGCCGGCGAATCAACGCGGCACGTGCGCTTAGTGCGAGGTTGAGTGGGCGTCTTCGCAGACGACCCACCAACGTGGACCCTTTTAGGTGGCATCTTGGGCGCCCTGTATGGAAACACGTGCGCTAGAGTGATCGAGTGAACTAGCGGCGCGTAAAGCTGCTCGCAGTTCCTCTCTCCTCTTTGACGAATTTAAAAATGTAAATTCGTTCTTAAAGGGGGGGTGTAACGGGCTAAAGTTGCCCTAATGTTACACAGTCCCCGTTAAGTACACTTGGTGTACTTAAGGGGATGGTCAATTACTAAACAATAGTAATTTGCTAAATAATAGTTATTTAATAAATAATAGTAATTAGACCCAGCACTCGGGTGTGGTGCACATTTGTGACCAACCCTTGTGTATGTGATGCACATGGGTGCATTCACATTAGGAGGGATGACGGCTAGCGTCATCTGTTACGCGAGGTATCTAGAAAGATACGCTCGCAATACATATTAAGTGTTATTTATAGAGATGACATTTTAATTGGTAAAAATAGGTATATAAATTTAATTCTATGAAATATAAATCAGTTTGAAAACTACTTCCTACTTGGTAAGTACGCACGAGGAGACGGATTACCGCTCCAGTGATGACACTAAACCAGAGTACTTAGTGTGCTGGGTGAGGTCGCTTACGCGCCCACCACAACTACCTCACTGCACGCAAGAGAAGCATACGCTCCCTCAAAAATAGAAAAATATATAATCAAGGGGTTTGGCTATATCGGTAATTAAATGTAATTTGGGATATCTGTACACGATTAAAAATGAATAACTGTTGATTTTTGGATGCCGTGGAATGACCATACAGTGAAAATATTCTGGTTCCCTTGATTTATTTTAAGAATTGAAAGTATTTAGATAAAAAAAAGAATGACAGCCAAGAATGAGTTCCAATCACGTCCTACAAAGTATGCTTTAATGAATCCATCTACAGATAGACTGTGAGAAGTATATATTGGTACCTCTGTGATTGTATTGTCCAGAAAGCGTGTCGGAGGCCTCGCACCAGATCCAGCGGCAAAGGAAAATCCGTGCGCTACGTTTGCATTCGGTTCGCGGCTTTCTCACACAGAAAGAGCCTTGAATAAGAACAGTGGAAAAGCTAGGCTTCACACAACTACGCAAATACAGCCCATGCGTGCCGTACGGCGTCGTAAAGTTCCTTTGTCACGAGATGACAGCACAGCGATGTCTAGACCACAGTTGGTGAAGACAATCTCGCCTTCGATTAAAACATTTGAAGTGTCGAATGACTCTTCATTGACGTTTCCACACACCAAGTCACCGTCATTCATGAAAGCCGTACATGACAAACGAGCTTTGGCGGAAAAGAAGAGACTAGTTGCCGACACTTGTGAGTTGTGAAGCAGGTTTAGGTGCAGTGTAGGAGCTACTTTTTTGTTAATTGTTCTGTCTTCTGTAGTAAATCCTGCATTCTGGATCCAGCGGCGACAAAATGTCGAGGCAGCTATGAAGGTGTTGGATACGATCGAGTATGTGTCGTGAAAATCTAAATAATTTTTAACTAATCAAAAGTGCTGGCGCTGCGCGAATTACAGGATCCGGATCGAAAGAAGCATCGATTTGTGACTTTACTCCCGCTCTACGCAATTGACAGCCACAGAATCATATATTTTACTTTCGCAAGATGGTTCGCAATATATTTCATGTACAATTGAAACCATAAGCCTCCGTCTATGAAATATTGTCACGTCTCAGTTTTACGCAAGCTAAACTGAAGTTGACTAAAACCAGAGAAGAGGACATCGCGGTTCATTATGCCGCACCTGAGAATCATGTATACGTCGATAGGCTAATCGTAGTGTTTACCAAATTTTAGTGTCATATTAGAAAATGACAATTGGCTCGGGCTATTAAGTACGCTTTGTGAGGTCCACTAAATTTACGTGGGACGAACTACTTGACGCACGCAAATCCTACCGTATATTGATTTCTGCATACATGTATAGCGAACTAGTAGGAGCTAACTCCAACACTCACTTTCCTTGTAAGGATATATCATTCGTTCTTTGGTTCCACACTCCTCGATCCCATTCCTGAACAATAGGGATGAAACTTCTTGAAATCTTTTATCAGCGCAGAAACAAGAGCCTAGAAGCCCTGAGGTTTTACAAGTCACGAAGAGAGAGAGAGAAACGAAGAATCTACTTACATTGGAATTATCTATGTGCAAGATCTCTGGTAAGTCTTGAGCCAAGATGAGAGCTCCGGGGAACCACTCAGTAAATCGAGACCCTCTTTGTTCGCACTCGAGGACCTCGATGGATGCAAGCATCATGGCACCTCTGAAGGCTGACTCTTTTTTTATGCTTCCTATTCGAGTTGGCGGATGCAAGCAGCCCAAAAACTGGATGTTCCCCCGCTCACGCACACACCGTGGCTTGACGGTAGACCGCCTTGTTCCTGTCAACCCAGAATCTCATTTGACAAATCGTCACGAGGATGTGCCAAATGTACGTCCAGACGCGTTCAGCCATCTCCCCATCGTCTCAAACCGGTCGGCTAGGATGGCCCGTCTAAACGAGGGTATACAATATGCTCGTCTGCTGGCGCACGCATCCAAAATTTGCTGCATTTGCTGTCAGTTTACTCGTTCCCAGTCCATTGTACGACCAATTTAGTCCAGATCGCCTCGCCACAGGCACATTCCAATGGTCTCCTTGCACCCTCGGCAGTCAATGGGCCTTCCCACAGCCGTTGTTCTCGTTTCTCCTGCGTGGTACAAGTTTAGTTGCCAGGTCGCCACTCGGTACCCGGTTTAGACTAGATAGTCGGTGAGACTGTTGATGTGACACCAAGCCTGTCGCGGCGTTTGCCTGAGGGCAGCTCGTTAATATCGTCTGTGGACGCCTTTGCGTTGAGACGATTGATGAAGACCAGGCGAAATCTCTCTTGTGAAACTGATAAGCTTGCTTTCTTAAGGCCTCGGTTATGGATTCGTTTCCGGTACCGCCCACGGGGAACAATGCAGCAAGGGTGCGCGTCGAAGACTAGTCCTTGAATTTGAGTATCGCTACATATCGTCGGTCGTTCGATTAAGGAGCCCACTTCGAGCTCTAGTATCGATCCTTGGACAAACAAACTACAGTATTCCATCAGTATCCTAGCGCAAAGTCACGATCTGGGATGGGCCTATCGCGTTGGTTGTAGGTTGCTCATAATCGTGCCAGCGCCGGTCAGCGTCCAATGATAGCACTCTTTGAGCGGTGGTCCCTGACGAAGTTGCAAAGGGGGGCTCGACGCCATGTCGCCCCGATGGTGATGTCAGGTGTTGACAGAAGAAGGGCTTTCACCGACCGCCATAGCTTTGCATGCGAGTGAGAACTGGGTTGGTCCGACGGCCTCGGTATCGCAATCGACGATCATGGTACATACCCGCGTACTGCGCGAGCGTCAGCCCGAACGCACAGGGAGAGCTGCGGAATGACAGCCTTTGATCACAAAATGAGCCGTCGTGCCGCTGTGTAGCCTTCGTATGAGACCATTAAAGCGTTCGTCGAACCAAAACTGACGCATAGTCTCCTATCGAAAACTCGATCAACCGTGTCGTACGCTTTCTGAAGTCGAGTAATAAATTACACCTGCTATAGTCAGCTTTTACATCCTCTCGGCTATTCGCAGTCGTCAGGTAAGCCATCATCATCATCACCGTTTTTACATACTTCGCCCTGAACAAAGCCCTGTTGAAAATTGCTGATAGTCCTAGACAAGCACGTCTGGACCCGTGTAGACAATATACCTTCTAGCTGGTTTTGCAAGAGAAAGACTGGAGCTCAACACTAGTGCCCATTCGAATGCAAATTTATCTGCAATGGACTATTATGCCTAAACTTTGCTCCATGGCACTCTCGCAAATCCGTGACGTGCTGATCGCGTTCCCAATTGGCCACCCTCTCGAATGTCCAGCGCAGCTGCACGGCTGGTCGCTCTAACCGCGCACCTAATTGACGAGGTGGTTCTCCTGCATCTCGTCCAAGGCGGCCGATGTGCCCTCCGCGATAACCGCATCCCACGTCGCCACAGTCGGTGAGTATCCTACCCCCATTTCTCCATTGCCCTTAACAACTCGTCTCGGACCCGGTTCGGCTGGTTTCTTGAGGTGGAGTAAGCTGGGAACAGCC
Source organism: Bremia lactucae (assembly GCF_004359215.1). Taxonomy (NCBI): domain Eukaryota; phylum Oomycota; class Peronosporomycetes; order Peronosporales; family Peronosporaceae; genus Bremia; species Bremia lactucae. The sequence goes on along the minus strand of NC_090615.1, from coordinate 7,981,162 downwards.
GTTGTCGGAACGAGCAAATAGCCTTTGATGCTTGTAAACAGAACTCCGCTTGTTAATGACCGGAGTATTGGGGCGAAGGGGTCGTGAAAACCCAAGCAACGCGAGGAGTCCAGTCTTGCAGCACATACAAGACGGTCTATCCTGCTCACCCGCTCTTTGTTCCAATACGTAAGTGATCAGTCATGTTCTTCTCCCCTTCCTTTCCGCGTAGTTCCTCCAAAGCCTGGCGTTGCTGAGCTCATAAGATTCAAACCTATGGCCTAGAGCGAGCCTCTCAGGTTTCATGAACCGATTAGAGGGGGGGGCTCTGCACGCTGTTATATTCGCCCATCAGAAAATACTTGAATCAGTAGGCACCCACTTTAAACCATTCCGCTCCCCTCTGACGTTTAGCGCATAAATTTTTAAAATAGGAACGTCGTGCACAGTAATACCTATGGCCCGCCTATGCCATCGATCCACGTCGCTGCTGTCACTTTCGCTGACGGTGTGAGCAAAATGGCTACGCCGCATGAGTTAGAAGGCCCGTTGCTCCAAATGGACATTGGAGGTTGGCGGGATCGAGTGCTTGCCCCATTATCGAGCCCGTTCCAACTGTAGAGCTAAGCTTCATCAGCTGTTGCCACGTGAGTCTCTTGCTTGCACCATGCAACCGGGCGGCATTTTGCTGGTGTATTACGCCATGCCCGGATCCACAGTGGACGTTTGTTGTTTAAAAAACAGAAAAATTTGCGTTAGAAACCGTCGATAGTTTAGTATGAGGGACGGTTGCATAGCGAGTGTTGAGGTTGCCTTTTGAGCAAGTTTAGGCGCCCATAGACGTCCGTGTCCGCTATTGCCGAGCCCTTATAACTCAATCACGAGGAGATTGGTGTGGACTGCCCTTAGTACCGAACGAGGCTTTTCTCCTACACGTGTACTAGGCGAAACAAAAAAACTGTTCTATAGCCGCCCAGTTGCGTGCTTTGAGGTGGAGTAATACGCCGTGCGATAATTGTTCGATGCCCGGGTAGCCGTATGAGTGCTCACTGAAAAGGCCGAGATTTGTGATCGTATAGGAGCGCACGCAGCAATTGTTAGCTGAGCTTGGACCTCAAAACCGAAGTAAATTATCCCCTGTATATTACGCTCAATCATCTGGTTCCAATTCTCATTTTTATCCATCGACGGAGTCAATGTAGTCTGATAGACGCGATGCGAATGTTTGCAATCCATCTGTCAACCCATGCTTGCGTTGGAGGATCCAGCATTCGGTTCCGAAACCTACTCAAACCATCTTCCAGACAATCCCACACGGATGCGAAGGATCCTGAGACAGACGCCTACTCGCCCCGTTCCAAGCGCTCTCGTCCTCGTCATAGGTTACATGCTTAAATTACCGTCGATACGACTGTTTCAAGAATTGCCGCATCAGACTGGTAGCACACAACCGTTCCAGCCAACGCGCGTTATTCGAACGAAGGGTCGTGTCGCCGTTTGCGGGCAATGTCCGGCAAATGAAAGGATCCTGTTGTTAGAAGATATCAGTTCCGACAGGTCATGGCGGTTTCGAGGTCCAAGCGCAAGACCAGGGACGAGAAGAGACGGGCGCCATGTGACAAGGTGACACATGGGAATGGGAGAGACGGACACCATGTGCGACTTGACCTGGTCAACTTGCAGTGCCGTTGGAAATGCATGTTGTAGTATTGACAAAGGACAGTTGATAACACTCATATATTCACTTTTAGTTCCTACATCTTCTGCACAAGTGCAAACAAACTACCAACTTCTTACAGGTTATGAGCCCAACTAAGCGTGTTGGCGGCGCAGCCAAACAAGCTGCACCGACTGTGGTGGTCGGCGACTCTGGAGGAGACAACGGCCATCATTTGGAAGAAAAGTCGGCAGCGCCCGCAACGGCGTTGGACAAGGTGCTCGCTGCGCTCGGGGACATTTCCGATCGGATGAATCGGATGGAGGCTTCCCAGAGAGAGCACAGCGGCAGGACTCGAAATGACTCGGAGGAGTCAAGCGTCTTTAACTCGGCTTTGGGAGTCGGGGCAGGGATGAACCTCCAAACGTTGGAGTGTACTCCACCTCGCAAGAAAGCTCCGAATGATGTGTCTCCGGCTACCTACTTTGGAGTCAGAAGACACCAACTTGCTGATGGTGAAGTTCAGCAAGGATCTCAAGGTGCGGGGCGCTACAACGTGGGACAACCGCCCGAGCATATTCATGATACGGCGGACGTGCATGGAAGGTACTACCCAGAGATAAGAGTACCAAATCAATTCCATGGTCAACGCAATGGACCGGGTGAAGGTATACCGGACAGTCGACAACGCAAGCTCGCGTTACGACCATTCGATGGAAAAGAACTATACCATGGCCTTGGTAGTGGGCTCCTTGAATGGGGAAAGGAATTCGTCCGACAAGTTGCATTTTCAGAGCGCGCATGTGGTTTGGCGTGGCCTGAGGACATCAAGGTTGACGTCCTCGGCCAACACCTTGCCGATAAGGCGCAAACGTATTACCGCCGGCAAGTCGAGACTTGGTGGTCCGATAACCAAACCTTGGAGCATGCGATGCAAAAATTGCTGCAAACATTTACGGTGAAGATTACACCGGCCCAGAGCATGAAGCTCTTCACCGCACCAAAGGCATCACACAGGAATTGGACGGATCACTTTTATATTTGATAGCCGCAGCGGAGGAGCTGACAGTTTCGTTCTGGACAACATCGTCCACTACGCTGACCCCAGCATGAGAACGACGATGTTGTCCAGACTGAACATACATCGGACTGATTTCTTGCGTCAAGCAGAAGAACTGGCACAGTTTGCGCAATCGACAGAGGTCGACAATCGCGTGAAACATCTCGGCCGCGACTTGGTCAACAGCGTGCCACCTCGCAAGGAACAGCGGAACAAGGTCAACACTCGTACCGTCAGTTCTGACAGTGACACACGAACGTGTTACAAGTGTGGACAAACCGGACACATCAAGTCGATGTGCCCATCTTTGAAGAAGGCCAAACCCAGCACCAGCTTTACGTTTGCAGCCGGTACAAGCGCGGAGATTCAATCAATCTTTGGATTTTGGACAGTGGATCGAGCAGACACCTGGTTAACGACCTTAGTCTGCTCAATGATCCTGTTGATTGTGAACACGAGTGTCATACAGCGGCCACAAATGGAGTGCTTCGGGTGACAAAATAAGGAAGCGTTGACATCAAGGTTGTTGCACTTGGCGCAGAAATTTCAATTCGAATCCTCAATGTTCAGTACGCCGAAAACCTCGAGCACAACATCATTTCGTATGGTAAGCTCGAGGCTAAGGGGTGTGTGCTCGAATATCGCGAAGGGAGACGCGTCCTGTCCGCTGGCGCCGGAGGAACACCGGTCATGGATGTAGATCTTTATAACACTGTTCTAGTTGTTGAGGTCAAGGATTTTCACTCCAAGGTATCGAAGTGATCACGGGCGACGATGATGGCTGTGCTTAATTCTCCTGAACATGATACCGACTCGGATGTTCAGAGTGACACCTTGATGCACTTCCATCATCGTTTTGGACATCTTTGTTTCGATACAATAATCAAGATGTCCAAGGACCCGGCTTCAGACATTAGTCTCACAGACACGAAGCGTGAAACCTGCCTGGCCTGTGCCCAAGGTAAACAGTCCAAGGCGAACCAATCTAACAAAGACACTGGTCTGAACTCTTCAATCGACGTGGTGGGTGGTGTGATTTGTTCTGACCTTAAAGGTCCTGTCACCCCACGGGACCGATTGGGAAACCGATACATGGTCAATTTTATTGACCATCGTTCAAGTTATTGCCGTGTATTTTTGGCAAGAACCAAGGATGTAGCTGCCCTAAAGTTTTAGGAATTTCTGGCGAACTTTGAGCGTGAATTTAATTGCAAGATCCACGTGCTCCGGACCGACTAAGGTGGTGAATACGAGACACTGGACGTTTTCTGCAAAACGACTGGCGTAAGCGCCAAATCAGTGAAGCACGCAACCAAGCCAGTAATGGGAAGGCTGAACGGATGCACTGTACTATTATGAATATGGTACGGAGCATGATTTACGCCTCAAACCTGCCCTTGGTATTTGGGGCGATGCCGCAGAGTATGCAACACACATCCTTAACCGGAGCAGTACTAAGTCCAACCCTGACGACTTATCGCCCATGGAGTTTCTGACGAAAAAGGTGCCCATCCTGAAGGACATCGTGGCTTTTGGTTCGACTTGTACCGTGCATAGTGATGCGAAAAACAAATCGCTCGGTGAACGCGGGAAGGCCGCCATCATCATTGGGTGCAGCACCGAGACGAAGGGATACAAGGTCTACATCCCATGTGACAAGGTGGTTGTTGTAAGTCAACACATCCGCAACATCGAAGAGCTACATAATGGAAACGACGGAGAGTTTGTAACAAGCCTCGAAACGATAAAGCATCAAGAGGAGCATGGCCGATTGAAGAACCCGGTGGATTTTAACATCAAGGCCACGAAGGGATGCAAACAAAAATGGACTAGGGAGGGATACGTTACAAGGTCGACCAAAAGGAAGGACACAACCAAACACAAGGCTAAACACGAAGCTAGTCGCCAAGATGTCTGACACAAGATCCTAGACACTATGGGGAAGCGGTCAAAAGTGACTATCGTCGGGAATGGGTGCAGGCGATGAGTGAAGAACTGGATGCGTTGAAGTCGAACGACGTTTGGGATGTCGTGGGGCCACCAAAGGATGCTCACGTACTACACAACAAGTGGGTGTACAAAACCAAAACGGATGCAAACGGCGCCATCGAGCGGTACAAGGCTCGGCTAGTTGTCTGCGGATACGAACAAGTTTTTGGGGTCGACTACACCCTGACGTTCGCTGCCGTCATGAACTTGGGCACGGTAAAGCTGATCCTGGTGCTCTCGAGGCGATGGAACGTACCGGCGCGTCATGGGCATGTGCCAAATGCGTACGTTAAAGCCGAAAAGGAGGAGCACCTGGACATCTACATGAAGGTTCCTAAGGGCATGACAGTAAACGAAAAGGATCTGAAAATCCTTGGCGTAAACAATTCAAGTCAACTAGCATTGCTGTTGAAGAAGTCACTCTATGGACTGAAACAAGCAGGACGACTATGGAGCAAGCTACTACACTCCAAACTACGCCAAAACGGGTTTCAACAGTGCGCCACAGATATGTGTTTATACTACAAGTATGATGGAGAAACATGCACCGTGGTGGGAGTTTATGTCGACGACTTACTGGTCACAGGCAATAAACGGAGTGCAGTGGATGATTTTTTCACAGACATGAAGACATTGTCGATTAAGGACTTGGGTATTGTGAGCAAGTTTTTGGGCCTTCGAATTTCACTGGACGACTCTAAAGGCTATATTTTAGACCAAGAGGTATCGATTGACTCGCTGTTGAAAGAGTTTGGGCTGGAGTCAGCAAATGGGGTGCGTACGCCGATCGGAGACGAATGCAACAACGAAAACAAGAACGAGGTCGATTTTCTACCTGTCCCAACCGTAAATAACGGACCAAGTATGAAGTCATTTCAATCCCTAGTAGGGAGTCTATTATGGGTGGGCAGATGCACGCGACCAGACATATGTTTCGCGGTGCACAAGGTGACAAGACAAACACACAAACCGACTACCCAGGACTGGACAATGGCCAAGCGTATCGTAAGATACCTAAAGATGTCAAAGACTCTGAAGCTGCACATCAATGGCGCGGGTCCGACAATACGTGACATCCATCTCGAATGTTGGAGCGACGCCGATTTCGCCGCCAATAAGACTGATCGGAAGTCTATATCAGGATGCGTACTGACTATGGACGGTGCTGCGGTGGTGTAGATGTGCAAAAAACAGTCCGGTGTGTCACTTAGCACAATGGAGGCGGAGTTCATCTCTGCATCACAAGCCGCACGAGAACTTTTGGGGCTTAAAGAACTATTTGGTGAATTGAAGCTGCGTGTGCGCCAGCCCACGCCAATGTGGGTAAACAACCAGGCAGCGATCAAGCAGCTGGAATCTGAGAAAAGTACTTCAAGCGCGAAGCACGTGGACGTACGCTTTAAGTTCATCTGCCACCACGTTCAGGAAGGAGTGGTGTAGCCGAAGTTTATCAAGTCGGACGACATGATGGCGGACATTTTGACGAAGTCATTGCCGACACCAAGGATGGAGGCGCTGCGGGTGCTGTTCAAGTTGAAGGCCACGCAGGATGGCGTCGAGGAGGAGTGTTAGAAGATATCAGTTCCGACAGGTCATGGCGGTTTCCAGGTCCAAGCGCAAGATCAGTCACAGGTAAGATGCGACGTCACCTGATGGCTGATTTGTGATCCCGTAACAGATGGGACAAGGAGGTACGGAAGCCCTATGACAAGATGACAGATGGGACGAGGAGAGACGGGCGCCATGTGACAAGGTGACACATGGGACTGGGAGAGACGGACACCATGTGCGACTTGACCTGGTCAACTTGCAGTGCCGTTGGAAATGCATGTTGTAGTGTTGACAAAGAGCGTAGTTAAAACTAATATATTCACTTTTACTTCCTACATCTTCTGCACAAGTGCAAACAAACTACCAACTTCTTACACCTGTTTCTGCCAATGCTACAAGCACTGGTCTTAGTCCAGCATGTTAAGTGCTTACTGAGCCTGGGATTTAAATTGAGAACTAAATGCATTCAAGCTTGTGATCTCAGTTACCTCTGTGTCCGTTACTTTCAGCTTCTTCTGCTTCTGTTTCGTATAGTTAGTTACTCGTCCGATTTGATGATCGCGTATGAATCGTGCTTGTACAGCATCACGAGTCGTTCTCCTTTAACATCCTTTCCGAGTGGTCATACTTACCTTGAGAGCATCACAAGTCCGCGGAGCTAACTAACTCGCAGCGATGGGAGGGTCTTGGTCAGTATGTCCGCACGCATACTCTTAGCTTCGCAGCACTGCACCTTGAGCAAATTCCTTTTTTAAATTTCAGACACTTGAATCGCACATCGATTTGCTTTGCTCGACCGAACGTGCTCTCGCTCTTGATCTGAGCGATGGCTGCATGATTGCGATGTGCAATACTGAAACAGGACGCCAATACCCATTAGCAGTTCAATGATACCCATAATTTCAGCAGCAGTTTGTGAAGAAGTCACAAATTCTGCTTCCATCGTTGATATGATGACACACATCTCCTTTTTGCATAGCCATTCCACCACCATTCCGGCCACCATCATCACACCACCGCTGACCGACTTCCGGTTAGTTTTGCTTGCGGCGTGGTCGGCGTCACTGTATGCTTCGACCAGCACGCCGTCGTCCTTAATTGCGTCCTTTTCTTCGTGCATAATGAAGTTTTCGAGTGGGACTCGAAAACTTCATTCTGCCCTTCAAACACTTGGCTAGCTTCTTTGCCAGACGCCGGTCATCTTCATTTGGCGCGTGGGAACGCCAAGTCACTGGGTTTACCGCAAATACGATGTCTGGGCGTGTGCACCGGGCGATCCACAGCAAACTCTCCACCAGCGACTCAAACATCTGCACAGTTGGTCTTTGTGGTGTTCTTGCTCCCCTTGCCTTATGCGTAAGTCAAACGATTTGGCCGAGATCGGTCAGTCAACCGAATCCCTGAGCCCGGAGCCCGCCGAGTCGGTCATACGTACGACAGCATCGTAGGCAAGATGACCAAGCCTTCTGTGCAGCTCCAGCAGTGTTGTATCAGTAACAGCTTCATCTATTTCATCGTAAGTTTATTGCACGGCTGAGCTGATCACTCGAACGAGTGCATCTTTCGTGTTCTTGCCCATGACATCGATAGTCAGGATCTCTAGGATATACAACGTGAAGAAGCGCTTTGCAAATATTTTATTTAGAGAAAAACTGTTTCATATCTCTGTACTCGTAGATGAAGATTCCAAAGTCTCGCGACCTGGACTAGCCCTGCTTTACCAAATACACGGGTAAGGAGACATACCAAGGCGTGGGTGCCGACTTCAAGTCAAGGCGTTCGCGTTTCCTTTAACGACTCGGTGCAGCCCAGCTGATGAGCGGAGGTGATTGGACGGAAAAAATTTAAGTTCTTACGCCGAGTGGTAAGCTGGATGGAGCGGCAATCAGCTATTACGAGAAGTTGCTGCCAGTGTGGTCGCCGGTGTCGAACATACTCGAACACGTCATGAACAGCATGATAATTCTATACAAGACACCTTTCCATCTACAAAAGTAATTGAGCTGATGATAAGCGANCCCCATCGCTACGAGTTAGCCAGCTCCGCGGACTTGTGATGCTCTCAAGGTAAGTATGACCACTCGGAAAGGAGTGTTAAAGGAGAACGACTCGTGATGCTGTAGAAGCACGATTCATACGCGATCATCAAATCGGACGAGTAACTAACTATACGAAACAGAAGCAGAAATAACTGAAAGTAACGGACACAGAGGTAACTGAAATCACAAGCTTGAATGCATTTAGTTCTCAATTTAAATCCCAGGCTCAGTAAGCACTTAACATGCTGGACTAAGACCAGTGCTTCTAGCATTGGCAGAAACAGGTGTAAGAAGTTGGTAGTTTGTTTGCACTTGTGCAGAAGATGTAGGAAGTAAAAGTGAATATATTAGTGTTAACTACTCTCCTTTGTCAATACTACAACATGCATTTCCAACGGCACTGCAAGTTGACCAGGTCAAGTCGCACATGGTGTCCGTCTCTCCCAGTCCCATGTGTCACCTTGTCGCATGGCGCCCGTCTCTCCTCGACCCTGGTCTTGCGCTTGGACCTCGAAACTGCCATGACCTGTCGGAACTGATATCTTCTGACACTCCTCCTCGACGCCATCCTGCGTAGCCTTCAACTTGAACAGCATTCGCAGCGCCTCCATCCTTGGTGTCGGCAATGACTTCGTCAAAATGTCCGCCATCATGTCGTCCGACTTGATAAACTCCGGCTGCACCACTCCTTCTTGAACGTGGTGGCAGATGATCTTAAAGCGTACGTCCACGTGCTTCGCGCTTGAAGTACTTTTCTCAGATTCCAGCTGCTTGGTCGCTGCCTGGTTGTCTACTCACATTGGCATGGGCTGGCGCACACGCAGCTTCAATTCACCAAATAGTTCTTTAAGCCCCAAAAGTTCTCGTGCGGCTTGTGATGCAGAGATGAACTCCGCCTCCATTGTGCTAAGTGACGCACCGGACTGTTTTTGCACATCCACATCACCGCAGCACCGTCCATAGTCAGTACGCATCCTGATACAGACTTCCGATCAGTCTTATTGGCGGCAAAATCGGCGTCGCTCCAACATTCGAGATGGATGTTACGTGTTGTCGGACCCGCGCCATTAAGGTGCAGCTTCAGAGTCTTTGACATCTTTAGGTATCTTACGATACGCTTGGCCATTGTCCAGTCCTGGGTAGTCGGTTTGTGGGTTTGTCTTGTCACCTTGTGCACCGCGAAACATATGTCTGGTCGCGTGCATCTGCCCACCCATAATAGACTCCCTACTAGGGATTGAAATGACTTCACACTTGGTCCGTTATTTACGCTTGCGACAGGTAGAAAATCGACCTTGTTCATGTTTTCGTTGTTGCATTCGTCTCCGATCGGCGTACGCACCCCATTTGCTGACTCCAGCCCAAATTCTTTCAACAGCGAGTCAATCGCTACCTCTTGGTCTAAAATATAGCCTTTAGAGTCGTCCAGTGAAATTCGAAGGCCCAAAAACTTGCTCACAATACCCAAATCCTTAATCGACAATGTCTTCATGTCCGTGAAACTATTATCCACTGCACTCCGTTTATTGCCTGTGACCAGTAAGTCGTCGACATAAACTCCCACCACGGTGCATGTTTCTCCATCATACTTGTAGTATAAACACATATCTGTGGCGCACTGTTGAAAACCGTTTTGGCGTAGTTTGGAGTGTAGTAGCTTGCTCCATAGTCGTCCTGCTTGTTTCAGTCCATAGAGTGACTTCTTCAACAGCAATGCTAGTTGACTTGAACTGTTTACGCCAAGGATTTTCAGATCCTTTTCGTTTACTGTCATGCCCTTAGGAACCTTCATGTAGATGTCCAGGTGCTCCTCCTTTTCGGCTTTAACGTACGCATTTGGCACATCCCCATGACGCGCCGGTACGTTCCATCGCCTCGAGAGCACCAGGATCAGCTTTACCGTGCCCAAGTCCATGACGGCAGCGAACGTCAGGGTGTAGTCGACCTCAAAAACTTGTTCGTTCCCGCAGACAACTAGCCGAGCCTTGTACCGCTCGATGGCGCCGTTTGCATCCGTTTTAATTTTGTACACCCACTTGTTGTGTAGTACGTGAGCATCCTTTGGTGGCCCCACGACATCCCAAACGTCGTTCGACTTCAACGCATCCAGTTCTTCACTCACCGCCTGCACCCATTCCCGACGATAGTCACTTTTGACCGCTTTTCCATAGTGTCTAGGATCTTGTGTCAGACATCTTGGCGACTAGCTTCGTGTTTAGCCTTGTGTTTGGTTGTGTCCTTCCTTTTGGACGACTTTGTAACGTATCCCTCCCTAGTCCATTTTTGTTTGCGTCCCTTCGTGGCCTTGATGTTAAAATCCACCGGGTTCTTCAATCGGCCATGCTCCTCTTGATGCTTTATCGTTTCGAGGCTTGTTACAAACTCTCCGTCGTTCCCATTAGGTAGTTCTTCGATGTTGCGGATGTGTTGACTAACAACAACCACCTTGTCACATGGGATGTAGACCTTGTATCCCTTCGTCTCGGTGCTGCACCCAATGATGATGGCGGCCTTCCCGCGTTCACCGAGCGATTTGTTTTTCGCATCACTATGCACGGTACAAGTGGAACCAAAAGCCACGATGTCCTTCAGGATGGGCACCTTTCTCGTCAGGAACTCCATGGGCGATATGTCGTCAGGGTTGGACTTAGTACTGCTCCGGTTAAGGATGTGTGTTGCATACTCTGCGGCATCGCCCCAAATAGCAAGGGCAGGTTTGAGGCGTAAATCATGCTCCGTACCATATTCATAATGGTACGGTGCATCCGTTCAGCCTTCCCATTACTGGCTTGGTTGCGTGCTTCACTGATTTGGCGCTTAACGCCAGTCGTTTGCAGAAAACGTCCAGTGTCTCGTATTCACCACCGCCGTCGGTCCGCAGCACGTGGATCTTGCAATTGAATTCACGCTCAAAGTTCGCCAGAAATTCCTTAAACTTCAGGGCAGCTACATCCTTGGTTCTTGTCAAAAATACACGGCAATAACTTGAACGATGGTCAATAAAATTGACCATGTATCGGTTTGCCAATCGGTCCCGTGGGGTGACCGGACCTTTAAGGTCAGAACAAATCACACCACCCACCACGTCGATTGGAGAGTTCAGACCAGTGTCTTTTTTAGATTGGTTCTTCTTGGACTGTTTACCTTGGGCACAGGCCAGGCAGGTTTTACGCTTGGTGTCTGTGAGACTAATGTCTAAAGCCGGGTCCTTGGACATCTTGATTATTGTATCGAAACAAAGATGTCCAAAACGATGGTGGAAGTGCATCAAGGTGTCACTCTAAACATCCGAGTCGGTATCATGTTCAGGAGAATTGAGCACAGCCATCATCGTCGCCCGTGAACACTTCGATACCTTGGAGTGAAAATCCTTGACCTCAACAACTAGAACATTGTTATAAAGATCTACATCCATGACCGGTGTTCCTCCGGCGCCAGCGGACAGCACGCGTCTCCCTTCGCGATATTCGAGCACACACCCTTAGCCTCGAGCTTACCATACGAAATGATGTTGTGCTCGAGTTTTTCGGCGTACTGAACATCGAGGAGTAGAATTGAAATTTCTGCGCCAAGTGCAACAACCTTGATGTCAGCACTTCCTTGTTTTGTCACCCGAAGCACTCCATTTGTGGCCGCTGTATGACACTCGTGTTCACAATTAACAGGATCATTGAGCAGACTAAGGTCGTTAACCAGGTGTCTGCTCGATCCACTGTCCAAAATCCAAAGATTTGGTTGAATCCCCGCGCTTGTACCGGCTGCAAACGTAAAGCTGGTGCTGGCTTTGGCCTTCTTCAATGATGGGCACATCGACTTGATGTGTCCGGTTTGCCACACTTGTAACACGTTCGTGTGTCACTGTCAGAACTGACGGTACGAGTGTTGACCTTGTTCCGCTGTTCCTTGCGATGTTGACCACGTCGCGGCCGAAATGTTTCACGCGATTGTCGACCTCTGTCGATTGCGCAAACTGTGCCAGTTCTTCTGCTTGACGCAAGACATCAGTCCGATGAATGTTCAGTCTGGACAACATCGTCGTTCTCATGCTGGGGTCAGCGTAGTGGACGATGTTGTCCAGAACGAGACTGTCAGCTCCTCAGCAGGCATCGCTGACGGCTATCAAATATAAAAAGTGATCCGTCCAATTCCTGTGTGATGCCTTTGGTGCAGTGAAGAGCTTCATGCTCTGGGCCGGTGTAATCTTCACCGTAAATGTTTGCAGCAACCTTTGCATCGCATGCTCCAAGGTTTGGTTCTTGGACCTCCAAGTCTCGACTTGCCGGCGGTAATACGTTCGCGCCTTATCGGCAAGGTGTTGGCCGAGGACGTCAACCTTGATGTCCTCAGGCCACGCAAAACCACATGCACGCTCTGAAAAGGCAACTTGTCGGACAAATTCCTTTCCCCATTCGAGGAACCCACTACCAAGGCCATGGTATAGTTCTTTTCCATCGAATGGTCGTAACGCGAGCTTGCGTTGTCGACTGTCCGGTATACCTTCACCCGGTCCATTGCGTTGACCATGGAATTGATTTGGTACTCTTATCTCTGGGTAGTACCTTCCATGCACGTCCACCGTATCATGAATATGCTCGGGCGGTTGTCCCATGTTGTAGCGCCCAGCACCTTGAGATCCTTGCTGAACTTCACCATCAGCAAGTTGGTGTCTTCTGACTCCAAAGTAGGTAGCCGGAGACACATCATTCGGAGCTTTCTTGCGAGGTGGAGTACACTCCAAGGTTTGGAGGTTCATCCCTGCCCCGACTCCCAAAGCCGAGTTAAAGACGCTTGACTCCTCCGAGTCATTTCGAGTCTTGCCGCTGTGCTCTCTCTGGGAAGCCTCCATCCGATTCATCCGATCGGAAATGTCCCCGAGGACAGCGAGCACCTTGTCCAACGCCGTTGCGGGCGCTGCCGACTTTTCTTCCAAATGATGGCCGTCGTCTCCTCCAGAGTCGCCGACCACCACAGTCGGTGCAGCTTGTTTGGCTGCGCCGCCAACACGCTTAGTTGGGCTCATAACATGTAAGAAGTTGGTAGTTTGTTTGCACTTGTGCAGAAGATGTGGGAAGTAAAAGTGAATATATTAGTGTTAACTACTCTCCTTTGTCAATAGTACAACATGCATTTCCAACGGCACTGCAAGTTGACCAGGTCAAGTCGCACATGGTGTCCGTCTCTCCCAGTCCCATGTGTCACCTTGTCGCATGGCGCCCGTCTCTCCTCGACCCTGGTCTTGCGCTTGGACCTCGAAATCGCCATGACCTGTCGGGACTGATATCTTTTAACAACATGGTCCTTTCATTTGCCGGACATTGCCCGCAAACGGCGACACGACCATTCGTTCGAATAACGCGCGTTGGCTGGAACGGTTGTGTGCTACCAGTCTGATGCGGCAATTCTTGAAACGGTCGTATCGACGGTAATTTAAGCATGTAACCTATGACGAGGACGAGAGCGCTTGGAACGGGGCGAGTAGGCGTCTGTCTCAGGATTCTTCGCATACGTGTGGGATTGTCTTGAAGCTGGTTTTAGTCGGTTTCTGTATCACTGCTGGGTCCTTCAACGCTGGCATGTGTTGACCGATGGATTGCTATCATTCTCATCGGTCTATTGGCCTGTATTGTCTCCGTCGATTGATGAAGCTGAGGATTGCTTCCTGTTGATGGAGGGTGATTTCCAGGGTTTGGTTTCCTTCGTTTTTGTGTCCGAGCTTGGCCCAAGCTCAGCTAACATTTGCTGCGTGCGCTCCTATACGATCACAAATCTCGGCCTTTTCAGTGAGCACTCATACGGCTACCCGGGCATCAAACAATTATCGCACGCATTTAAAACTCATACATACAAACGACAGATACAAGACGGCGTATCACTCCACCTCAAAGCACGCAACTGGGCGGCTATAGAGCAGTTTTTTTGTTTCGCCTAGTACACGTGTAGGAGAAAAGCCTCGTTCGGTACTAAGGGCAGTCCACACCAATCTCCTCGTGATTGAGTTATAATGGCTCGGCAATAGCGGACACGGACGTCTATGGGCGCCTAAACTTGCTCAAAAGGCAACCTCAACACTCGCTATGCAACCGTCCCTCATACTTTGTCTAATCGAAGGCTGTAGTGACATGTCACTGAATTAATTACCAATGACGAGCATGCGCGAGCTGTTCGTTCAGAGCCTTCGCGCAGTAGAGCCTCAGCGCTCTGCCGCCCAAGACGACTTGCAGCAGCTTCAAAATGCACCAATTACGGCGCCGATTCTCGGTACAGTGTTGGATGTGTGCTTAAAGGTACCCAATGCCGACGGAACGCCCTGCAACCTGGGGCAACCAGACTCGGAGGATTCAAATGTGCGTCTACTAGCAGTTATATGGCTTAAACAGTATTTAAAAGGTCAGTGGAGAGCTTCGAAGGAAAGGAGTTTGCTCTTGGACGAAGAGCGCGCGCATATTCGCAGCGCGTTGCTGCTTGCAGCGCTGCACGAGCCGCAGGAGACGGTCGCACTTCACTTGTCATTGATTGTCGCCATGATTGCGCGCGTTGATTTTCCTACGCAATGGAGCTTTGACGGGCTATTTCCAATCATGCTCCAGCCCTTAGAATGTTTAAAAGAAGCTGCAGATCCGATAAGAAACCAAAGAAGTGTGAATCTTTGTTATCGCGTGGTCAAAGAGCTGGCAGCCAAGCGTCTCATGCAGCACCGGAAGCAGTTTGCAATGCTCAGTATGGAGATGCTGCCTCTCTTGATGCAATTTTGGTCGATGACAGCTACAGAGCTTAATGACGTCCTACAAACACAAGGACAAGCGGCTACGCAAACGAACAATGAAAAGGTAGCGACGATTGCGTTGTCTTTATTGACCAAAGGCGTTATTCAATTGAACGTGTTATCGACGGCCACAAAGCTTATTTCAACAATGCTATTAAACGCATTCCGAGATCTGGCTGCACTACAGAGTGGAGAAGTCATGCGATCTGTGTTTATTGAGTTTTACAATCAATTGGAGAGGTTGGTGAGATTTCGACAGGCGTTGAGTGTATTAATCGAAAATCCTAGTGGTTTTGCGCTTACTTCTGACTCGAAAATAATAGTCCTGGCACTGGATAAATGCATGCATCGCATTGCTGTCACAATTTTGGGTGTGCAAAAGGCATATCCGATAGAGTTCCGCGAGCACCTGCAACCGTATCTTTCGTTTTTCTGGAACGTTTGTCACGTGTTTGCAATGGCACCAGCTCATGCATCACCTCGACAATTACAGATTGATGCACTTCAATACTTTGCGAATGTATTAGCTTGCCGATTGTACAAAATCAGGGATATGTCTGGTCCGAGATGCTCAACACAAATCATCTCGAAAGTTATTACAGCTACTGGAGATGTTGCGCTGACGAATGCTATATTGTTCGAAGCACAAACAGAAATTAACGCTTTCTTTACCCAAGTGGATAATCGCTTTGCGTCATTGCTGAAGATGATGGTAATGCCGTACATGGTTCTGAACGACAAGGACTTAGCTGAATGGCGGAGCGAGCCAGAGGCCTTCTACACTGTCATGGAAAGCTTGACAGCGCAGGAGTCGGTGCGCGCCTGTGCTGAAAATGTGTTTCTTACACTAGTGCAAAATTATTCAGAGCAGACTATTTCAGCACTTATCCAGATGACTTCTGATGCATCGACGTATCTAGTTGATCTCGGTCGTGAACGCCCTATGTATGCCAATACTGATCGACGAGTTCTCGATATTGATGCCGTGCTCGTAGCTATTGGTTTGAGCTGTTACGACCTCCACGATTGCTTCGAATTTGAGCCGTGGTTCTTAACTAATCTCGTGCCTATTCTCGTTCATCCAGATACAACCGTTGGTTCGTTTGAAGGACTGCCTATTCTTCGATTTCGCATCGTTTGGCTCGTAAGTTGCTGGCTTGCACAGCTTTCGGCAAGTGTTCGACCACCAATTTATGATGCACTGTTAAATTTGACGACTTTCATGCACGAAGCCAACGCCGATGTTGCGCTCAAGTTACGCATTATTCAGACGCTGGAGTCTATGCTGAACGACTGGGGATTTGAATACGACGCATTTTCTCCATTCCTTGCACGGTCACTGGAGTGTTTGTTCGCTCTTTTTCAACAGGTGAATGAATCTGAGAGCAAAATGAAGGTACTGGGGTGTCTTGAGTCAATCATCCAAGCTTGCGGTGCACATATCGTTAGTTTTTGCCGCCAGATTATAGCAATTCTTCCTGCCCTCTGGGAGAATGAAAGTGATGCGAGCAACTTGGTGCGTGGTAAAGTTCTCCAGCTGATGGCAAAGTTACTGTCCAGTGTCAATGAAGTACCTTCCGGTGAAGAGGCTGGCGGCGTGGAAGCACTACCAAGAATGTGCGTGCAGGTGATTCGTTATGCAACCGACGTATTAAATCCGGATGCAGTCTTTTTAATTGAAGGTGGACTGCAACTTTGGAAAGTGACTCTTGAAGTGTCTACGATGTACACTGAAGAGCTTCACGTACTCTTTGGCAGTGCATTGCGTTTAATGGAGCGCGATTGCGAACACATAGTGTTAGTGTTGAATCTATTGGAGCGCTACTTGCTGCTAGGCAATATTCAGTTCTGGCAGGCTTATCACGCACCAATATCTCAGCTTTTTCTAATTGTGTTTGCTAATGTGAAGGCTGAAGCATCTCTTTTAATTGCAAGTGTAGCCGAAAGAATCATCAAAACGATCCCAACCAATCAACTAGCAACATTTTCACCAGTGGTGAAGACAATGGCAGAATCATGCATAAATTATAAGCGTGGAAGGGCCAACCAGGAGCGAGATTCGGTAATTGGTGGTTATCTGAGTGTTGTGGCCCGATTGATGGTCACTAGCTTGGATTTCTCTTTAAATACTTGTTGCAATGATCTCGCAGTGCTGTTGGAGCTCGCTAACGTGATGCTTCGATTATTCTATACAGTGGGGTCATCGTCTTTGACGCCTTTACAACGTAAAGTTTGGGCGCTTGCATTATTGTCCACTCTAACGTTGAAAGAGCATTCTTTTTTAGACAAGACTGGTCAAATTTTGGATCTTTGTGCTGAAGTAATTGATGAGGAGCAAGAGATCACTGCCGCCGTCGACAGTGATAAAAGTGGTGGTCAAGTCGGTGTATTTTGTTACAAGCAACAACCTATCGAACAAGACGCCTGTATACTTGCGTTAGACTTGAAGAGCTTTGTCTGCAAACAGCTGAATGCCTTGGCATCAAATCTGGGTAGTTCACATTTTGATAATTTATTGCAAACAGTGGACGCGTCAGTGATTCGCAAGTTGTATCCCTGATCGAATGCTTGCAAGACACGAAAAGACAAATTGGAATTTTAAGTATTAGCTACGACAAAGGTGTAGATAGATTAAGCTTACGAATGTTTAGTAACATTTGGCACATACTGGAATTTTTCAGTAGAGGACAACATTATGATTCATTGGCTCAAATTGCTTTTCTTGGCCATTGTGTCGAACCATGGCAAATTTAATTTATAGGAATAACATTCCGAATAAGAATCGTATTATACACTTTCTGCCAAAGGCTTCGATGCAAAGTATTGCATTGCCATCCCACAAGCAAATTATAAAATGCCAACTGGAAACATAAGTAAGCCTAACGTTCGCTGCGGCGGCGCTAATAATCTTTATTGCAAATGTTGTATGAGTGATCTGGGCGCAAATGAAAATTGCACTTTAATTGACTGAATTCAGTCGAGCTGTTGAAGATTCTGCTAAGCTGCGGTGTCGATGAAGATTTTGATACCTGATCGTGCAATGTGCTTCTTGATGCAGGGATGGTGGTGTGCAACGATCTTAAGCTTATACGCTAACAAACGTAAATCGGAGCTCCAACCAAACCGATTTGTCATCATTATTTGTCAGAAAAAAAGTTGACATGTCAACGAAGAAGGCAAAGATGACTGTTTGGTTGTGGCGATTTCCGGCAAAGGTCTTAATGTGAATCTTTAGAGGAAAGAATAGATAAATACATTACACACGCTTAAAGCCAGTAATGTTTGGCCGACCTGGCCGGATTGGAGTCCAATTTTCTGGCAAGACGCTTGAAAAAGGTTCTGGTTTACGAAATATCAATGCTCTTAATGAGGATGTCAATTGGTACGTTGTACCTATTATTGAGGCTTTAAGATTCCCCCTTGAATAGGAAAGTAGCAAATTGGTGTAACATGCGGCGCTCGAGTTTAAGACCGCGACAAATCGACATCCATGCGCGCATGAAAATCATCCGCGAGGAAGAAGACTTGGAAGTTGAAGATGACCCTGCAACGGGCGCCTCACAGCCTCAAACTTCGTTTCAGCAGCTCGTTGCGGTACGCCTTTATTCACCTTAAAATTTAAGATTTATGTCGTTTTTATCGCAATTGCCAATTGACATTATTAGAACTTGAAAGCCCGCCAACAAGCTGTGGGGCAATCGAAACGCAAGAAGAAAGACATTCCCATTCCCGTGATCCTTCTAGTGCCAACATATGACATTTCCGTACCTGCAGACTTTGATGTGCCCACGTCTTACGTACGATTCCAGGCTCTGCCTCGAGATGAAAACGTCGTCGGATTCGAAGTTATGGGTCCTGAAACCCAAAAAGTTGAAGTGGATTTGGATTTGGAGGATATGAAATGGCTTCGACATCATTCAAAGTACGGCCTTGACGGAGATCCCCGTTATCAATTATCCCAAGAACAATTTGCGCAAATGTTAGACGCTCTGGAAAAGGCATCAGCGTTGCTGAATCCAAATGTAATGACACTGGCAGAAGCGGAAGATGTTTTTGCAAAGAGATTAGGCATGCACAAGACGCCACTCAATCGCGTCACGTGCGACGTGTATGCGTACTGGGCTACAAAGCGGCAGAAATTACGGCGTCCGTTGTTGCGGCGCTTTTGGCGTCAAACGCCGCTGAATGACACGAATCCGCATGCTGTATTCCGACCTCGTGAAAAGGAGCGATACAAGTTACGAAAACACCGCAAGAATGATCTTGAAGGATTTAGAAAGTTGCAGCAGCTTCGTGTTGATTTTGAACGCGTTAGGAGATTGTTGGATCTTGTGCATCGTCGAGAGCGAGCTAAACGACTGCAGCTAGACTTTTTAGATGAAATACGGCGGCAAGCAGAGCATGAGCTCACAAGTCGTGGACCAGATGCTGCCGTGCGTAAGCTCGTGATACCAGTAGATGAAGAGCGTGAACGCCACAAAAAGAAGAAGAAGAAAAAGAAAAAACATCGCGATACAGAGAACGGCATTGATTATTACGCTGGATCTTCCGCTCTTGGAGATGCCAAAGTTGGGGTGAATGAAGAGCTTGGAGCTGCTGTGGTTGAAGGGCCTCAAATTGCACCTTCATTCATGGAATACGACACTTCGGCAAATTTTGTGATGGAGGACATCACAGATACGGATGGCTCGCCTCGTCGGTTGCGTGGCCCGGTGTACCCATCGTACCCATTGTCTCCCCCGCGATTGATGGCTGCAATATTTCACCAACCGCCGAAATATCGATGCCGCGGGCGCATAGGCCGTGGTGGTAGATTGATCATAGACCGGATCCCAGTTCCATCTTCGCGGTATTATAGCATCACCGAGACAAATGCCCCCACGCTTAAAATAACGACTTCGATGCCTGGTTCCACAGTGTCAGGAATAACAGCGCCCCAGACTGGTGTGGCCGGTGTCATTAGTTCAGATTCGGAACTTGGTCTAGCGACTACCAATGGAGCGATTCTTGTTCAAGACTTGTCAGAACACCCGCCGAATGAAAAAATTAAAAGTGTGACGTCAACGCGGCTGGATCAAATATACGACATGAGCGATAGTGAGGACGAAACAATAGAGTCGCTATCTTTATCAGTAAAGGAGGCAACCACAAGCATTACAGCAAGTGGCGGGAAGAGTCTGCCAACAGCACTTACAGGACCAGGGCGGGGAGTGAAGTTCACGCTTGATATCTGAGACCGACGAAATGACGCCAATCCATGGCTGAAGAATATGAGCTTTATGGAAGATGCCAGATTTTAAACTCATGGATCTTTCATACTTTTACTAATCAGTGTTGCATTTTTGTAATTAAAGTACGAGCTTTCGTGACTTTAGGCGTAACAGAAAAATAGTATCATCTTTTTCTTCATTGGCTTGCGCCTTCATCTTGACATAATTTTTTCAACGTCGTAATCGTCAAAAAATTTTCCCTTTGAATTTGCTATAATATATTCAAATTCATATCTCGAAACAACCAGATGGTCGCTTTTAAAGTGATACACATGGCCGAAAGCTAAGCCGTCCGTAGAAGATTCCATCGGCACTGTCGTCAATAATGACAGGCCAGCTCTTGTTGTCATATACTTGTGAAAGGCAAAAGCTGTTGGAAGACGTTTTTAATGTGGCTTACATGAAAGTGGAGGAGTTTCGGTGATGGGAGACTGTCGCGGCCACGACGTCAGTGAAATGACCGCGCTGTGGTTAAAGTGAACACAATGTAGGGAGGTAGAGCGAGTGAAGGAACACCGCATGAAGGGAGCTCAAAAAAATTGGTGGTGGCAAATTCGGTGGTGCTGGTGCACTCTGCGGTGCAGCCGTTTGGGGCATCGCCTGGCCTTGCCTCATAGCAGCATACTCTTGATGCTGTCGATACATAGAGCTCTAAAACTGCGGAACTCTCAGCTGCTTATGGTAGTACCGCTCCGCAATACCACCCAGTCTCTTGAGCTCCCTTCATGCGGTGTTCCTTCACTCGCTTAAGCTGCGAAAGCTCGAGACGAGCCATGCGATCTTGCATGGCGGTCGATGGTTCGAGGATCTTGAAATTCACATTGCTGTTTCATCGACCACCTCACGCGTGCCTGCCTCTGCGGACTCGGTAGATGGTGACATGGACCTGATTGCGGTCGCCCGGTGTCACAAGCGTGCTTTACTGCGCGCAGGGACTACATGCGTTTTTGGGCTCATAACCTAATAAGATTCCTGTGTAAAAAAACAGCCTCTTTCTTTGAAAATAAATGTGAAACTGCTACTGATTTTGTATATGTATTCCTATACCTCCCTACATTGTGTTCACTTTAACCACAGCACGGTCGTTTCACTGACGTCGTAGCCGCGACAGTCGTCCATCACCGAAACTCCTCCGCTGTCATGTGGCTCACATGACAGCTTTTGCAACATACAAATCTGATCGTTAGTCGTTGACAGATGCAATCACGACGTTTATGGAAAGATTATTACCTGGACTTGCAAGAAACAAGGTGACGTTTCATTGTCGACAATGGAAGCAGAATTTGTTGCCGCATCCCGCCAAACGCGGCTCGTGAGCTTATTGGAGTCCGGGAATTGCTGCAGGAGTTGGACCTCGTAATTGTGACTCCCATGCCAATGATGGTTGACAATCAGGCTGCCATCAAGCACTTGGAGAGGAGTCATACCTGCGAAAGCAAAAAAAAATGATATAAGGGTCAAATTTGTGTGTGATCAAGCGAGACGTGGTATAATAGCTCTTCAATGTGTACCTTCGGAAGTGGTGTCTACCAGCCATGTGGATTTTTTTCCCTGAGTCGGTGCCGTACCTTATGTTATAGCCGTGCCGAATAAATTTCGGCAAAATGGTAAATATTTACTTGTTATAGCCATTACAAGATGTTCTCGAGCTGTAAGAAGAGTGGCTCGGGTATAGAGCCTACTAGAGGCGCACAGGGCGCACGTGGCGGCTGGATGCGGCCTACTCGGGTAAAACATTAAAACCCAGAATAATTTCCCTTTTCCATATTGTTAAAAAGCTTAAATGTCAGATTTATCTAATCAATAAAGATTTTCACATAATGTTATCGTTGCATTTATACCCATATTGTTATGATATTGTCTTGGCGGGATAAATCAGGCCCTGCAATTTTGCTGAACTCGTAGTGGAAAAAAATACCGTCCGTATCCTTTGATATTTATGAAAGTAAAGCTAGCGACAGTAAAGGGTTCTATCGACTCTATAACTTCAGCTAGATCGATTTAATTGTAAAGCAGAGATAACGCGTCGCAATTGAATTCTTAACAAGTGAACGTGCGCATTGGAGCGATGGTGGCGGTAGCTAATAAGCAAATGTAGCTTTTATAAAGATTCCTGTGTAAAGAAACCAACCACCTCTTTTTTGACTGTAAATGTGAAGCTGCTACTGTATGTAGTACAGTACCAGCTTCACATTTACAATCAATGAGTTTTTATATGTATTCCTACACCTCCCAACATTGTGTTCACTCTAACCACAGCGCCGTCGTTTCGCTGACGTCGTAGCCGCGACAGTCGCCCATCACCGAAAATCCACCACTCCACATAAAAACATCTCCCAACACTCCTTCTCGGCGGTGTTGTAATGCAGGTTAAGAAGAGCGCGCAGACTGTCGAGCTTGTGCGAATCCAGCGCCTTCGTCAACACGTCAGCAACCATCTTGTCCAATGTAACAGCTTTTTAATCTCATGATTTTTTGCAGATTTTGAACATCTGGTATTGTAATAGTGCAACAGGCTGCCGTTTGTTGTTTGATGGACAAGTATGATCTGTTCTCGTACTGTAATAAGACAAGATCTGGCTGCCGTTTGCTGTGCAATGGACATGTATGATCTGCTCTCGCAAATGTTGTGCTTCTAGCATTTTCTGTAATAATAGATAGAACGTTTTCTGCTTTTAGTTAGCTTTATCCTTGTGAGCTATTTGAAAATTTGCTAAATGAAGTACTTTCAGCTACCCTTACTATTACTGCTGTTTAAGCCACTTTGACTGACCTATATCTCGTATCATCTCTCATCTAAATGACGATAATACTGGTGGATTCTGATCTCTTGTACTTCGTCTTTTGTTTTATAAATGCAAGCCAGTCTGACTGACGATTAAATTGTTGCTTTCCAAGTGGCAATTAATTATTTGAACGTTCACGGTTTCAGTGTCCAAAAGCTTGATTACTTTCGGAATCGGACGATTAAGATACTGTTTTCTGCTTACAACTCAGTCGAATTGAATTTCTATATATATATATATATTTGAAAGACATTAACTTCGTTTAGACGACATTAAACATCACCTTGTTTATCTCGAAGGACGCAAATTTGCCCAAGTATTTGCGGCAAGAAAAGGGAATGTCTAGACCCATCCCAGGTTTTGCTAAGCTCACTCACCGAATCTTAAGGTATTTTGATTGGCTAATTATATCTCGTTTTTTCGCCGGGGTGGTTTAGACATGAAATGCTTTAAAATAGTCGAATGGCGGCTGCTGACGAACATGGGCGCGTCTTTGTCTTTTTCATTACTAAGCATCGCTACTCATTAGTGCAACATATATGTGTACCTATCATTATTATTATAATCAGCTGCTGCGTTAATCCCAAGTGGAAGACATGATTGTAACCTGCAAGGATGAGACTGTTCGCTGTATTGACATGAAGTCACTGTAACGGGGTGTCCCGTTTCATAAGTATTATTATCTATAAAAGAAATTACAATTATTATTTCCTATAAGAGGAAATAAATAAAGAAATACAAAATTATTATCTTTTTTTAATTTTGACTTAAATAGTTCCAATATTTCCAAACTGAATAATAATGACTCAATAAGACATTATCTCTGTTGATTGGTTGATTTGAGTCTAAATCAAACCCGCCAATCGTTATAAGACACGATTGTGCGGTGCGGAAGAAGGCGCCATACGTAGTTATTTATTAATATAATAACTTCAGTAGTGGATAGAAGATCGTTACGTAGGAAACTAAACATATTTATATAGTTTTACATTTTCCTAATTATGATCCTTTAAATTTCCATTGGTTGCTAAAGATACTTATCTCCTCTCTCTCTGGACCCTGTCTTCATGAAGTTTTGGGGCACATAACCTTCACTGTTATTTGTGTAAGGTCAACTATTACTTACCAGTACTAGTGAAAGGTGCCCCGTTACCCTGGTAGCTCTTCATTGTCCGTTCAACGACCCACGCACGCTCCATCCAACATGGACATGTTGGATGAAGAAGGAGGGAGCTTCCAAGTCCCTCAAGAAGCTTATCAAGCGACGCGTGAGAAGTTTACTCATTTGAGAGAACTCGAATGGAAAGCGATCGAACGAATAAATTCGGTCGTAGAAGAGCCAGCCGTTGGCGCTATGCTGTGCAATCTGGGCAGAGATGAACAGCATCGGTCATACCGAGTTCATTTAACAGGAAATCTACGGGTCCAAAAAAAGTTGCCTTGCTTCACCAGCAAGGCTTTTAACACACAGGGTAACTGTATTTATCAAAGGTCCACAGGTTCTGGACATCCTTTTTATATCGTCCTCGCCTCGGAGGACGATATGCACCCGAGTGGACGAAAGCCTGTTTCAGGCTAATGTCCTCCTGTTCCGCTTTAGAGATCGCTTGGTCTAGCGACTTTAAATCTAGCCAGAACAGATGGGTATTAACAGGTCCAACTGCAATACCCTTCTCGTATGTGGAAAGCAAGAAACCTCGCTCTCTAAGTCAGAAACAATTGCAAAAATGCAATCGTTGTCAAAAGACGGGTCACGAAGCCTATGAGAAAAGTGCTCAACGCCCAGTGCCAAAAAACACTGAGCGAAACGATCGACCTCCCAGAAGCAATAGCGGATGACGCGGATCCAAAGCTGTTGCGAAATCGCAACGATGAGGCGGATCGTGAAAAAAAGTCAGAGTCCATAGGTGCGGAGCACCCTACTGATCTAGCAACGTCAAAAGAATTTGCAGGCCTTCTGACGAAAATTGCTCCTCACACACAACCATTGTGTGTAACTGCCTTAGGGGATAAGGTTAACTTCATCACCTTGAAAACAAAAGTGTCAAATAAGTTGCCACTTAAGTATCTTGTCGATTGTGGGGCGTCGAATAATTTTATTAGACGCTTATTGCTAGAAGATCGCAGACTCAAATTTATTGAGCGCGATACCCCTTTAACGACTATGACAGTGCGCCTAGCAACAGGCGCATCAGTAACGGTCAAGAAACGTATAGTTGGTATCCAATACACGTTAAAGAGTAAATAGTACGAAGATGATTTCATCGCACTAGAAATAGATCACAAATTTGATGTCATCCTTCGAGCCACGTATTAATTGGTAGCATCAAGCCGTGACGATGCCTGTCTCTTTTTCATCAGATGGCCAAATAATGAAGCTTTTGGAGCGTCCACAAGCGTGTGGATGTCCTACAAGTGAGTGCGATGGCCTCACTTGTGGTTTGGTCGTTAGCATGATTGCACAAGACATCAGTGTGAATACCCAACACATTGTGGAGTTAGATCCCGACGGCTGTTCACAAGCACAGGCAGCGCCAAAGGTCCACCATTGTGACGTGGACATAGCCACCGACGGCTCTGCACAAGCACAGGCGTTATAAATTTTCTTGGATCTGCTTTCTTGGCAAGCATCCTTGTTTCGTACTACTCAACCTATTGGTCCAATTTCGACGCTGCCTAGGACATCCACACGCTTGTGGACGCTCCAAGACGTTCATCAAATGACCCTCTTTTGAACGAGAGACAGGTATCGTCATGGCTTGATCCTGCCAATTTATACATGGCTCGTACTTTCTGAGCCATGGCAATCCAACGATGACATCAAATTTGTCATCCGAATCAAGTACGATGAAATATATTTACCCTTTAACGTGTATTGGATACCAACTACAAGTGTCTTTGCTGTTACAGATGCGCCTGTTGCTAGGCGCGCTGTCATCCTCGTTAGGGGTATATCGCACTCAATAAATTTAAGTCGGCGATCTTCTAGCGGTTGGCGTCGAATATAATTGTTCGATGCTCCTCAATCGACTTCGGATTTAGTGATTTTTTAGCCAATATAATTTGCAAGGTGATGCGCGTAATCTCACCGCCCAAGGCAGTTACGCACAAATTTTGTGTGTTAGCAGCAACTTTTGTGAAAAGACTTGCAAATTATTTTGACGTTGCTGGATCAGTAGGGCCCGCCGCACCTACTGACCCCGACCTTTTTCTTACAATCCGCCTCGCCGTTGCGATTTCGCAACAGCATCGGATTCTCGTCCTCCGCAGTTCCTAGCGGAAATCATTTTTTTCGCTCAGTTTTATTAGGCACTGGCCGTGGGGCACTACACTCATAGGCGTAGTGGCCCGTCTTTTGACAACGATTGCATTTTTGTAATCGCTTGTAACTTGAAGAGTGAGATTTCTCGCTCTCTACATACGATAGACCCATGACTTCTGGACAGTGACATGTGTTTTTTTCATCAATCGGATGTTTCACGATACAACTGACCAGGTATCGTGTATGTTGGGCATAAGCGTGAATATCACGCTTGCCCTGCTTCAAAGCCAGGAGCTCTGCTTAAGCCCTATATTCGGCACGTGGCGGCTCATATGTTTGCCTGAGTCGGTTATCAAGGACCTCATACGACCAAAACACATACGGATCATATGGCTTGAGCCCTAAGGCTCAAGATTTGGCACGTCCGGCCAAGTTTGACATACCAAACATCTATTTTGTCGCAGATGTTGATTCGACGAAACATCTTAATGAGGAATTCACTTTGACTGCCTGAAACTTGAGATTTCGATCTTTAAGCGTTCAAGTCGACGCGAAAGCTTGGGCCCATTAGCAGCATTTACATGCTACTTTCTCTCGGGCCCAGTCGAGTTCATGTTGTATGAACTCGGCTATAGCTAATGTTGATCGTCTCTTTGTAGAGCGAAAAAAATGGTGCTAATGGGTGGCCTGTCTACGGTCGAACTTATACGTTCGACCGTTCTCCATTCAAGGTCACTCATGTGAGTGGAACTTTCACGGGTCGCGTGGAAGCCTTCTTGAGGGGCTTGAAAGCTCCCTTTTCCCTTCTTCATCTAACATGTCAAGGTTGGATGGAACGTGTGTAGGTCGTTAAACGGACTACGAAGTGGAACGGGGCACCTTTCACGAGAGATGATCAGTACTAGTTAACCTTACAATGATTGCAGTGTGGATTAGGTGACTCGAAACTTCACGTACACAAAGGTACAGAGGTAGTTTTTTTATGAAGCTAAGGGCCTTTAGCCTTAAAGGTCTAGACTAAGGCTTTAGCATAGAGAAAAGTAACACTGTATTAATAAATTTAGTGTCCTACTTAACGACCTTCTATCTACTACTGAACTTCTTTATTAATAACTAACTAAATATGAAGCCTCCTTGCGCACCGCACAATTGTGTCTTATAACGATTGGCGGGGTTGATTTAGACTTGAACTAACAAATTAATAGAGCTTATGTTTTATTGCATCAAAACCACCAAATATAATAATATTGGAAGAATTTAAGTCAAAATTAATACAGATAATAATCTTGTTCTTCTTAATCATTTCCTCTCATAGGAATAATATTTATTATTCCTCTTATAGGAAATAATAATAAGTTAACGCGACGCCCCGTTATACGCTTGATAGTATTCATTTATTCCCCTAATTTATTGGCTAAATTTCATCAGTAATCATCCCTCATCACTCACTAGTACCACTCTTGGCTTAAACACACTTACAAATTAAGCTCAGCTTCTTAATTAACTTGAACTGCGTAGTAAGGCAATTTAAAAGAGAAGCAGGGCTTTCATTTCGCAAACTCAGATTTCAAATGGTACTAAAACTTGTAGAAACTCTTCTGTGTGTGATATTTCACACACAGAAGAGTTGATAGAATGGGACTACATATCATGTGATGGTGGTGGCACTGGGTGTATATTCTGGGTGAGGCAGGCCGAGCGCGACCTTCAATGCAAGTACGCGTATTATGGCCCTTTTTATTGCAGTTCCTGCGTCGACGAGTCTCTAACTGATTTCCAACGCGCTCTACTGGGATGGATCATGTCGCGTAGATCCTGTTTGCCTCCCTCTTGTCTGACACCATCCGAAACCTGCAGTACTTGTCAAGCAATATCCTTTTTTGATGACTATTAGCAATCTAGAAAACTAAGAATCTGACTTTTTTACCTTTTGATGGTAGTGAGTTGAGTGGTAGTAGTTGTAAAAAGTAAGTGTATACTGATTTTCGTCAACGTCACTTTGAGTGCATTCTAGCCAATGAATTAGGGGGTGAGTGAATACTATCAAGAGGGTGACTAAACTCAAATGGCTCCCATAATAAAGATAGATATATTATATCATGACATATAATTCTATCAATATTAACCATACATGGTAATATTGTGACATTAACTAAGATTTCTGTTCATTGAATGATTTAGGCTTACAATCAGCTCAGCCAATCGCTGCAAGGCACGCTAATGGGCTGTGAGCATTCGTTCACTATACATAGTTTTCCTCAAAGTATTATACCTGTACTGGGCTGCATCCTTGGTGAACATGGTGCACGAGCAGACCCAGACAAAGTAAATCAGTAAAGGAATGGCCAATCCCACGGCATGTGAAGGATTTGCACCAATTCCTAGGGCTCGCTGGTTACTTGCATAATTATAGCAAGAATTATGCGGAGCAAACTAAACCATTATTTGATCTCCTTAAAAAGGACACAGAATGAGTTCGGTCGAAAGAACAAGAAGATGCGTTCACATTAGTGAAGCAATCTCTTGTAGAGACACCGGTCTTGGCATTGCCAGACGTGGATAAGCCCTTAAGCGTCGTCTGCGATGCAAGTAATGTTGCAATCGGCAGCGCGCTCATGCAGAAGTATGACGACGGCGTAGACCGTGTCATTTCTTATCAGTCCCGGCCTTTAAAAGCTGTGTAACTGAATTATCCTTTGCATGACAAAGAGCTACTTTAAATAAATTATGCTCTTGCAAGTTTCGGGTGCACCTACTGGGCACCGTACCATTTGTGGTTTATACGGATCACGCATCACTGCGGACCGCAATAAACTCACCGCACCTCTCGCCTAGAATGGCAAGATGGCTCACATTCTTCTCTGAATTTAATTTCAAAGTTGAATATAAGCCGGGTAAGTCGAATGTCTTGGCTGACGCTTTATCGCGCAGACCAGACTTTGAGGTTAGACACCAGGAAAGTCTGTCGAGTGCTAAAGCACAATTTCATCCGTCGACGTTGGCAGCCATGAAAGCATGCCCCGTGGAGAGCTCATTGGCTCTGAGATAAAAGAGACCTACAGTCAGAACGATCACTGTCGCCTACTGTTGGATCACTTTAGTGGACTTAAGGTTTCCCTTCCGTCGCACCTAAAAGCTAAGCTAAATCGCTTTAGCTACAGCGAACCCCTCATCTGAAAACTCTTACGAGTTCGAGGTACCTCTTCGGCAAGATCGCCCGTTCGCCGTTGACATTTTTGAGTGCCAAGCTCAGGGTCAACTCGCGTCAAACGACGCTTCCCACCACTTAACGTGGGATTAGGTGGATTTAAAGCCTCAGTGCGGCTTCGTTCCTTGGTTGTACGGTCAACCGAAGCACTGAAATATTGGCTAGGCCTTTCTTCGTTTTGTGGCATATATGCCGAACGTAACTGGCCTTTGGCCTTAAGGTTAGCAAATTCGAAGCAAAGCTTCCGTTTTAAACGAGCATCACCTCTATCCGCAGACTCTCTGATATTCCAGATATTACGGAGTTTGCGGGCCCGGTGAACCCATTTCTCAAATGAGACTTCGTTTTCAGTCATTTTTCGTTTGGAAACAAAACAATCGGAATTTCCATCACGGAGGTCACCGAAGCCCCACGGGCTTGATCACGTAAACGTGTCAGATACTGACTTCGCGTCATTACCTTCGGCGTAAGGTATTGCTCATGAAGAGCGTCGCGGGCAGCGATCTCCTCCGGCGTCCTCGCCGGGTCACCAGAGATCCAGATGGCCAAACTATGACCTGCTATCTCTATGAGACGCTCGTCCGCACTAAGCGATGTGAATCTATATTCATTAAGAGCCTTAGCTTTCGCTATCTCGGCAGCTCGACGACGAGCTCTTTCCTCTATGAGGATTATCTGCTCTTGCTCTTCATCGAGCGGATTCGTAATGATGTTGGACTCAGGGTCCCGTGTCCTGCTCAATGCAGTTAAGACATCAGCGGCACCACGTTCTGGGAACGGATTCGGGGCTCGCCGACGTTCATCCGGAGGAGAAGGTGTAAGCGAACGCCGCTCTTTTTCCTCCTCCTCTAATTGAGAGTGACTTTCAAAATCCACCATTCCCTCATCGTCGAGGAAGGTGCTCAGAGTCTTTGACTCACGCTTGATTGTCGTTAGACAAAGGAATGGAAAACACAACCAAACGGTTAGCTGTTTAGGTTCCAACCTCAAAGAGGTAATGAAGCGAATGTTGTCTCTCGGTGTCAACAGTCTGATGGGGGAGGGTGTTATGGGGCACACATCGGTTGGGGAACCGTTGTTATGGTACATTTACTTTATTGGTGAAATACCCTTTCATATAATTTTAAATAGTTTGTTACTCAAATCCCATTTATTATGGGGAATAAATGTGGTCGCCGCCAGATATAAATCTGGCGGCCAAAATCTATTTTTAATTAGCTAGGGTAAGGTTTTTAGATTTAAAAAATTGAATAAAGTGCAGTTCTTGTTTTGATCTTAAAGCGTTAAGTGCCTTTTTAAGGCTTGCGTATTGATCTGTAAGAGATAGAAGCCTTTCTAAGGTATATCCTCTTGGGCACTAGTTGCCACTTGGTTCTACGAACCCCTAAATCCCTTGAACTAGTATTCCTTAAGCTTTAATAGCTTGTACGACTCCCTGAGTTGTTAAACCCAGTAGTTTAATAGAACCAAGTGACTCTCTGAGTCTGAAACTCTTCCTCTGACTTTAGGAGCGAGATAGATCCGCTCCACGCCCACCACAACTACCTGACTGCACGCAAGAGAAGCTGGTTAAACCGCTTCCTCGCTGTGCTAGGGTGTGTGTCAAAGTAGAGCGTGGCCGCATTACGCCGTGCCCGACTACATACTTAGCTACTCGTAACCGTCCGCACGTCAGCGTACGCGAAGTATTCGAGGCACCTTACCTTCAATATAGTCAGTGAAGATTGACGAGTACTTTTTTTCAGCACTAGCTAAGGTGCCTCTTTACACACTTTACTGTTATCAGAGTAGGTTAGCTTGCACTGAAGCTGTTGATCAAATGTAACGGGGCACTACGGCTTGTACTGCTTCAGTACAAGTCCACTTTGCTCTGCTTCAGTTGCGAGTGGTGCCCTACGTTAATTGACGTACACTGTACGTGCAGAGGAAGACTTCTCTTAAGGCAATTAGCTTAGGAGAGTAAAATGAAAACTGTATTAATTATAATTAAGTGTCTCTTGTTTTATCTTTGTAAATGCTAACTTAATTATAATCTAATTCTAAACATGTAAATGAATTCTTATCTCTATCTTATAAGTAACTCTCTCTTTGATTACTCCTACAGCTGATTAGTCTGCGGAATAAATAGGTATAATGGTCTATACCTATTTATGGATAAGAATTCTGAATATTACTATATAAAGTAATATCCTCCAAATATTATCTACCTTTTAGATAACATATTAATTAACAACCTTTAAGTGTTAATTTCATGTAACGATACACCCCGTTACGTTAAAGGTGTCCCATTACATTTACGGTCGAGCATGTGGTATTAGTGCCCAAAGAACGAGCCCTTGGGCATTGCCTTCAGGAACAACACGTTCGCAGAATGTTGCTGTGTATGGCTCTAACGTTAAGAATTATATGGATAGCACTATCGTCAATTTTTTAAACGATTCTACTTTTTCGATGAACGGTACAAGTCATTTATAATGATCGGCTCAATCTTCTGATACATTGTCGGTCTTGCATCTTTACCGATTCATTCATAGAAGCAAGCATTATACGCACGATCAAGACGATTCCTAATATTGCGATTAGTTTGCCGGTATCCTCCTCTAGGATTACAGGTAGCGATCGAAATATATATACCTATGCCCGGACCCCCCTCAGTTCCAACGGCGGCGTCGAAATTGCACGACATGACACCACAATTGTATTGTTATCTCGTCATGTCTATTTTCTCAAAACGCAAACGCAGTTGAGGAATAGCAAGATCTTAATGCCGCAGCTCTAGTGGCTTGTTCACCATTCTTAAGTGAGATCCACGTAGATTCCAGGAGGCAGATAAGCGAATCTTGAAAACTGGTATTAAGTGTGATAAATAAAAATTAGAATGGGTTTTCGTCGTTTCGTGGAGCAGTGTGTACCACACTATGCCTCGCAATATAGAATTGCAATTCTAAATTCTTGCACGGAAACATGAGAACTGTTGTAGTAGGTGCAGGCTGGTTGGTCACTGCCTGCATGGCTCAGATTGCTGTTTTTCATAAAAGTGTGGGTTTGCATTGCACGAGAAACACCGACTGCGGCTATGTGCCCGCCTTGTCCTGTATATCTGGGTGCGTCCAATTATCAGAGTTCCGTACGGAATATATTGTGGCTTACAACTGTGACGTATTGCAGCAAGTGCGAATACTGCCGACTCAACTCAAATGACTGCAGTATTGATGGCTTCAAGCGCTGTAAAGCTGTTAAGACATGGAATGGATCCACAAACAAAACGCAGACGCAGCAAGCGCCCAATTCCGCTGGAGAGTCGGTGCCAGTTGCTTACTGCATCGAGAAAAATCTATTTGAGCCCTTCACATGGAAGGACGTGATGGCAACATATATTGCGCTACTAAGTACAGCACTTGGCTCTGGATGTGGTGTAGGTGGCGGCGGTCTTCTCGTGCCGATGTTTATTTTCTTTTATGGATTGAGTCCGAAGCACGCCATCCCGCTATCCAAGGCCACTATTTTCGGCAACGCTTTGTCTGCTTACTTGTTTAATATTGCTCGAAAGCATCCATGTGCGTGGATTGAATATTTTTGATTAAGATGTTGCTAATATTGATCTCAAAACTCACGTACAATACGTATTGCCGCATGCAGCTAATAAGAAATTTCCCCTGATAAACTATCAAGTTGCGGGCATCATGGAGCCAGCAACGCTAATTGGTAGCATTTTTGGAGTTATGATGAATCATGTGTTCCCGGACTGGCTGATTTTACTGCTTCTTGTCTCGTTGCTCTCATATACCACGTTTAAGATGGCTGTTAAGGGCAATAAGGTAAGGACTTTCCCCTTGGAGAGTCTGTTCTAAAATCACAGGAGTGTCAACACTGATATTCGCGCTTGCTGTAGATTCATGAGAAAGAATCAGTCCAGCAGCATGCGATTGCCAAATCGGTGCTAACAGGTGGCTCTAATGGCGGGTGCCGTGGCCGCCAGTGGTCCATCTACCAAGTGCGTATTTGTCTCTTTATTCTTTTCGATTGTCTGAAGATGAGCTCTTTCATCCAATACTATTGCTTTCTTAGCGTTTTAATGTGGAGATTGCTGCTCACCAATGGCTTGCAAAGACCCGTTACAACAAAAAGTTGCGCGATATTAAGGCTCAAGATGAAGCGGACCTTACAACGTGGCCACGTCTGTCCTCCAACTACAAGGATCCACTGGGTAGCTTAAATAAGCAAAATTTTGGAAGTTTCGTTTCAAGCAGCGACAAGATGCTGGAAAGACGCAAGTTTATTGAGCAGCATGAGATGAAGACCTTCCCAATAAAGTACGTTATCCCATTGGTAATCTCGTGGCTTGTAGTGTTGGTGCAATCGATGCTCCGTGGCGGCCACGGCGCTTCAAGTCTAATCGGAATCTCTTGCAACTCAGCGGCCTACTGGATCCTCACACTTTTGCCGCTATTGATTCTGTTTGCAATAACGCTTTGGACTGGACATCAATTGCGTCTTTTAAATCGTCTTAAAGTGTTGTGCAATTATCCATTCATTGAAGGTGACGTCCATTGGATTAGGCGTCGCATCCTGTTATTTCCGACGTTGTGCTCGATGGCGGGTGTGTGCGCTGGTCTGCTGGGCATCGGAGGTGGCATGGTAAAGGGCCCAATTATGCTTGAAATGGGTATTTTGCCACCGGTGCAATCGGCAACTGCCAACTTTATGATTTTGTTTACCGCATCGTCTACTACCTTACAATTTGCAATTAACGGCCAGTTCCCGGGTGAGATTCAGTACGATTATATTGCATGGTTCGCCCTCATGGGCAGCATTGGTGGGCTTTGTGGTCAAAAAGTGGTCGCGTGCTTGGTCAAAAAGTACAAACGCGAATCGATAATGGTCTACCTATTAGCTGCAACTATTGGTATGTCGGCTGTTGCCATGGGTATTATCAGTATGAAGTCGACAATTCGAGATTTTGCGAGAGGTGTGCACCTCGGATTTTCAGATATTTGTGATAGTGACTGAGTCAATAATCTGTTTGCTCGCCACGTCGTGGTCGACGTTGCCGTAAGGTTAATTATATCTGACTTGTTTAATGTAGAATTTATGAAGGAAGAGATTTTTAATGCGGCCTGTCCGCTTTTCTGTAACATAATTGCAAATATCATTTTAGAAATTTTCACTTAATATATTCAAGCATGCTTATTTCTTAGCCGTTCTTCTTCCGGTATCACCTGCTCACCATGCTGCTCGCAGAGCCTCTGCTGCGATGATTGCCGCTACTGCAACAATTAACTTACTGGCTAATAAAAGAGCTTACACAAAGCTATTGATGAGTCAGAAATTAGCCCCACTGACCTGTTAGAAATTGCGTTATTCTAGTCGTTTCACGCTATGTACGAAATGCTTGAAATGTAACGGGGCACTACGACTTGTACTGCTTCAGTACAAGTCCACTTTGCACTGCTTGCCTTACGTTACTTCATGTACACTAGTACGTGCCGAGGAAGACTTCTCTTTAGGACAACTACCTTAAAAAAGGTTAAATGAAAACTGTATTAATATAATAAGCATCGCTTCTTTCTATCACTTAGTTATGAACTAACACTAAACATGCAATTTGTAACGGGGTGTATCGTTACATGAAATTAACACTTAAAGGTTGTTAATTAATATATTATCTAAAAGGTAGATAATATTTGGAGGATTTACCTATTAATGAATAAGATTTCTGAACATTAATATATAAAGTAATATTCTCCAAATATTATCTACCTTTTAGATAATATATTAATCAACAATGTTTAAGTGTTAATTTCATGTAACGATACACCCCGTTACATGAAGAGGAACGGTGATAAAGGTGAAGTAGCGGCTAACGGCTTAGCGCCTGTCGGATTAAAAGTTTTGGTCAGTTTTGACTTTAGGAAGCCGCTCGGACACGAGAGAAAGTGAGGTAAGACAGATAACGCAAAGAATATAACAGGTCCAGTGCAACAGATTTCCCTTTGACTCTACAAGATTGCTATCGAGCCGGTATGAGCCTTAGCTCAGAGAAGAAAGACGACATCGACATGGCACAGGAACCGCCGACAACCAGTCACGAAAGGGCCACGTCGGAGCCTGCTGTGGTCGTCCCTCCTCACGCTCACGAACGGAGCGCGGACACCAATGCACTAGAGAGGGTTTTCACGATGCTGAGCGGCATGGACGAACGCATGAGGAAGATGAAACTGTCGCAGGCGAGGAATGCTGAAGACGAGCGCATGCGAGGCGCCGTTGCAGCGGTGTGTTCAGCTCAATGATCGGTGCTGACTTCGCGGGAAAACTACATCGAGACGCTCTCGACTGGTCAAGCTTGCGAAACCATCAAGCGCCGCGCCTTGTGGTGGAAAGGCTTGACAGGTTTAGGCCCACAATCATCAAGATACGCATCATTGCAAACAGACACCACGTCGCCCGCCTGCCCTTTTGCCCTCGTATTAGCAGCTGCCGCAAATCACAGTGCAAGATCCTAGGACATCTCAGTATCGGACTACGATGCAGGGCAGCGCAAGCTTACGATACGCAAGTTCGACGGGACTGAGGTTTACGTTGGACTCGGGTCTATTTTTTTATTGGGGAAAGACTTTTTGGCGACAGGTGGACATGGCTCAAGAGTCGTACGGATTTCTCTGGACCAAAAACTTGAGGACAGATGTACTAGATCTGTACTTAACAGGCACTGGGGAACATAATTTTATAAGCAAGTCGACACTTGGTGAGCTGTGCTACCGACTTTGCCGTACGTGATGCAGCGTATGCTTGACACGTTCAAGACCAATATCGCTGCGGCTCAAGCAATGAAGCTATTTACGGCAAAAAAAAAGACTTCAAGCAATCGTGGTCAGAACATTATTTGTATCTCGTCGCGGCCAGCGATGCAGCTGGAGGGACTGAGTAGCAGGTGATCGACAATATTGAACGCTATGCTTCGCCTGAATTATCAACAATTATGATGGCGAAGTACTAGACGCGTCGCGCCGACTACCTCGTGCATGCTGAAGAATTAGCGCACTTTGTGCTGATGATTGAGATGGAATCTCGAGCAGGAGGTGCTTTTGGAAGATAAGTAGTCGCTCATGTGGAAGAGTCGATGTTGCGAAAGGAGACACGTACCTGCTATGGATGTGGAAATAACCTGCCTTTCATCTTAGATTGTTGAAGCGCATACGCTGGCTAAGCTTGAATAATTATCGTTTCTAAAGCTGATCTAGAGCAGACTTGAAAGCATAGGAGCTTCTTTGCGGTTTCGCGTATTTCTAACGTTGGCATGACACATTAAAGCGGATTGTAGAAACAAGAAAATTGGCAACACAAGTGGGGGCCGTCGAGGCAAGGGCGGTAATTGGCGAAGGCAACAGTGCAAAAACTCGCGTCATGCTCAGTTGTCCCAGACGCTGTCGATCGTGAGCGTTACCGATTGTGTTGCGGACGAATGGATTCTCGACAGTGGGGTACAGTCGTCACATAGTCAACGACTTGTCTTTATTAAGAAATGCGAAAGTATGCGAACATGAGTGCCATCTGGCTGATGGCGGGTTAGTCGAGCTGTCACGTGTCGGTAGCGTGGTACTTACTGTGCTATCTGAAAGGCGACAGGGTGACATCACGTTGACTGACGTTTATCTCGCGCCAGAACTATCGCGATATATAATTTCGTACGGCAAGCTCGAGCGCAAGGGTACGTATTAGTGTTTTAATGGGACAAAGCGGGCACTAGCTAGGCGCAGCGATGGCGACATCATATTTGAGATATTTATGGCAAATACTGTACTTTACGTGGAGACATTGGAACTACTTCGCAGTCCAAGTACTCCAAGTGACGTTCTTATGGCAATAGTAACGCACGAAATATCGGACGAGCTGACCAAGGACATGCAGAGTGGATCACTGTACCACTTCCACCAGCGTCTGGGACATTTGGCATGACGCGGTTGAGCGGATTGCAAGAGGCCCGGCGTGTAGCATCAAGATTACGGACAATTCAATACCTACGTGTGTATCGTGGCTGAAGGGAAGCAGACCAAAATGCGCAGTCGCACAAGGACACGGGGGGGGGAGGGTGCACACTCGCCGATCGACTGTATAGGCGGCGTCATATGCTCGGACCATAAAGGCTCGATGACACCGAAGGACCGACTTGGAAACCTATACTTTATTAAATTTGTGGATCACAAGTCCAATTACTGTCGCGTATAAGAATATGGAAATGGCGGGGCTATTTTTATATATATATATATATATATATTACTCGCCAAGACCAAGGATCAAGCGGCGAAGAGATTCGAGCATTTGTGGTATTTTTCGAGCGTCAGTTCGGCTGTCGCGTACAGGTGCTAAGGACAGACGGAGGAGGCGAGTATAAGAAAGTTGACCTGTTTTGCAAGTGTTCATCGAAACGCTAAGAGTTTCGATGTCCCACACGTGCTGCATAATCATAACTTTGTTCTCATTCTGCAGGAAAACCCTGTAGCCCTTGGTTT